>NC_056739.1:812926159-812931159 GCF_019279795.1 Protopterus annectens
GGGAAAAAGGAAAACTCCAAAAACCATTTTTAAAGGGGGAAAGGGGGGAAAGAAAAAATTTTTCCCCAAGGGCCCCAGGGCCCCCAAGGAATTTTTCCCCTTTCTGATTCAGGAAGAAAAAAAAATTTAAGGACCTTCTTGAAAAAATTTTTTAACCTCAGATAGACCTTTGGCTATTCCCCCTTTTTTAAATGTCATTGATGATGTGTACTCTGAGTCTAGCAAATGATTCTCTCCCCGCTCCTGTCAAACCCATGGGTACAAAGGGTCCCGGCCCATCTACCTTTACAAGGCCCACTCTGCTGATCCAGAAACTTTTTCCCCAGGGCCCAAAAGGGGGTTGCAGCTGCCACTCCCCCTCTGAAAGGGAGTCATTTAGAAAATGGGGTAAAAAGTGTATACTTCTGCTACTTTTTCTATGAGGGCATTAATTGTCAATTTCATATGATACAGTACCAAGAGTATTTGTTAGATGAATTGCAAAAAAACTGTCTTCACCTAAACCCCCTAGACAAATCACTTCAGGATCTGGTACATAACTCCCAACAGGTTAGCAACCATTTCTTGCAGTGTTTATGATGCAAAGCTTCTTTTCAGCTATGACGGGCATATGAGGCATGCTTGGCTGGGAACAATCTCTGCCAGACCATGTAAAGCAAAGCTTCTGGATGCTCCACTGGAAAAGCAAAAGTTATTTGGCTCCACGCTCAGGGGGTTTCTAAAGAAATTAAAAAAAAAATCTGTACAAACGTCAAAGATTTTCCCAAGTCCAACCACCAAGATTCAGCGGGAAATTTGGGCCCTTTCCCAAAAAATTGGTCCTTTCCAGACAAAATTTCAGAGGAAAGAACGGCATGCCAGAGGTAGGGGGCCCTAGAGGCTCCTACAGGGGGGTCAATGGCAGCCTCCCAACCAGAGAGGTAATGCAAACAACTCCCACAAGGACAGGCTCAATGATTTTCTTTGATGCCAACCAGGGCTCAATTGGAAGCACCGGAAAGCTTTTATTCTCAGAAAATTGGCACAGTATTACGGGGACAAATGGACACTCAAATAATAGACAAAGGATACAGGTTCCATTTTCAAAATTACCAAAAAAAAAACAGAACCGCCACCAAATCAAAGGGCAGAGGCTTTGAAACAAATCTCCAGCTTAATGCAAATGAAAGCTATAGAAAAGGTTCCTCTCAGAACAAGGCAAGGATTTTATTCCAGACTATTCCTTGTTCCAGAAAAGAAAACAATGGAGGCCTATTCTGACTTGTCCCCCTGAATACTTATCTCATTGTCCAAAGTTCAAAATGCTGACTCTACAGCACTCCTTCCCATGCTGGGCAAGGGTCTTGGCTGGTAACTCTAGACCTCAAGGAGGCATACCTGCATGTCCCTATCAGACAAAGTTGCAGAAGACACCTCAGATTTCTTGCAGGTTCAGAGCATTATCAATTCTCAGCATTGCCTTTGGTTTTCTTGCCGAGTATTCAAAATGCCTGGCATCAGTAATTGCACACTGCAGACTTCAGGGATTCAAATACCCATATCTGGCCCTGCCTTATACAAGCGACAGCCAACAAACTTTGGTAAAACATTTAAATTTTGCCTTTCACCTCCCGGGCCCCTGGGATATACAGTCAACATTCACAAATCAAGACTTGTTCCATCCCAAAGAATAACCTTTCTGGGAATCTAGATACAACCACCCAAATGGTTTTTGAAAAAAAACAGTCAACTCCCAGATTACTTCAAAATCTGACAAGACAAACTCAGCTGACTGCAAGGAAAATCCTGCAGGCCCGGGGTTTAAATGGCTTTGCATCCTTCTGATTCCACAAGCAAGGCTCATATGAGGAAACTACAATGGTCCCCAAGGATTTTTGGTCCAGCACAGTCACGTTTGGAAACTTTGATCCACTCATTCCATGCCTTAAAAAGGAATTTGTGGGGGGCCCAAAAGGTCAAACAGGGTCTGCCCTTCCAAACCAATAGCCAGCCAAACCATTACAACGGAGCCAGACCAGGAGGGGGAGCCATGGAGGCAGATGCATTCAAGGTCATGGTCACAAAAGAGCTCATGCACATAAACCAAAGGAATGCTGGCAGTGATACATGCAGTCAAGCCTTCAAACCTTTTCTGCATCAAGGCCACCTACTAAAAAAGACAGACAAAAAAGTTATGTGGTACATAACAAGGAGGCACCCATTCATCCTCTTTGCAGACTGGCAATGAATCTATGGGAATTTTCCCTTTGAAACTCAAATGGGCTGCAACCCAAATTTGTGCCAGGAAAGACAATAACGGGGACAGCTTAAGCAGAAATATGGATGCCCCAAATGGATGCTGCACCCAGACATCTTCTACAGATAACAAATCATGGGGAAGGCCGACATAGATCTTTTGCCTCCCCACAATCATCAGCTGAAGAAATTCTGCTCAAGGACATACCACCCACAAGCATGGAAAGTGGCCCTCTTTCAGCTGGAGAACTCTAACAGTGTATGCATTTCCACTCCCCCATTAATGACCAAGGTCTTACTGAAGATCAGGACAGAGCACCCAAAAGTGATTCTGATAGCCCCGACTGGCCAAGACAGCACTGGTCCCCCTGTTAGAGCATGCCCAACAAACCATGGCCTCTTCCTAAATGGCCACTTTTAAAAGAAATTACAAAACCCCGATTCCAACCTGAAAACCTTGCAACTAACAGCCTAAAATACCTTTACTTCCTCAGGATAGCTATCCCAGAATAAGGATATTATTGGGTCGGGCCCTTTCCCAAAAAAAAAGGCATATTCAGCAAATGGAAAAGATTTTCATTTGGAAAACCCCAAAGGGCCTAGATACAGTGATGAACATGGCTATCCTGGAATACTTGGCAGAAATGTTCCACAATGGTCTGTCTTACTCTTCCATTAAAATTCATGCTTCAGCAATTTCAGCAGAGTACAATACTGATCCACCTGTCTTCACATCCCTCCTTAAGCAGTTTCTAAGAGGGATTTAAAAACCCTCCAAGGAACCACCACTGCCTACTTGGGACCTTAACTGTTGGAAAAATAACACTGCCTCCCCTTTTAACCAAGCATCTGCAGAACTACAGATGTTCTTTGTTTTACTGTTGCATTTATAACTGTAGGGGTTTCCCCCGCAGGCCCAGGGCGGGCCCAAAATTTCCCAAAATCTGGGTCCGGCTTACCAGCAAGTACCTCCCATCCCAAAGGATAAAGCTGACACCCCAAACCCTCTTCCCGTCTTTCTTGGGGGTGGGCAGCTGGTTTTGGGTTGATTCAGGGCAGGTTTTTGTGTGGTCCGTTTTTTTTCTCTTTTGCTAGTACCCTTGCTTTTCTTGCTCCTCCATGTCAGAAAAAATTAATAATTGTATTTGTGGAAAAAAAATACCTCATAAAAATTTCCATCTTACTGTCTACCTTGCTTAGGCCCGACCAGCGTTTCTTGTGGTTCTGTGCCAGGTTTAATTTCCCCATCAGGTAATTGGGCTTGAATTATTTGGAAAATTATTTAGGGTTGCTGGATACTTTACACAACGAATTCAAAAGCAAAGGGCAAAGGGTAGGCCTCCAGGTCCAAACGGATACTTTTCAGCGGAGCCAGGGGGTTGGCCATTGAGGGGCTTTTGCAGCCCCGTCATCCATTAACAGATGGCCGAAGGACTCCCGGGGGCCCTCAGGCCCAGTATTTTTGCTGCAGGACCGGGCGTCCCTTTAGATGGGTCCATGTGCAGGGACCGCTTCTGATTTTTAGGCCCTCATATCACTATTTCTAAAGGGCAAAGGCAAAGTCAAAGACTCCTGTTAAACCAATTTCTTCTCAAGCTTTGGGTCAGCTCCCAAGACCCAGAAGAATTCTGGATGGCTGGGCCTGATTGGGGGGTTTTCACCTCCTCCTGAAAAAAGGCCTGACAGGATATTTTTTTTTTGATCAGGCTTCTGTTTCTGTTTTTCCTCTGACCAGGATTATTCTTTTCCTCCTTATGAGGATTCTGATGCGAGGACTCTATTCCTCTGCTTCTCCCCTGAAAATTTTTTTTGGGGGAAAACCCTTTCATGATGGGGAGCATTTTTATTGGGAAGGTCAGGATTATTCTGCTTCCAAAAAGAGACTTAGGGAAATTTTTTTCTCCTCAACACAGACCTTTGGCTATTCCTCCTGTACTTGATATTGTGGATGATGTTTTCTGAAGCTAACCTGAATCCTGATTTGCCGCTCCCTAACCTGATAGATTTTTCAGGTCCCGATTCCCATCAATTCTTTTTAAGCCCCCTAGATCCTGAAACTATTTTTCAGGGTTCAAGGCTGCTAAGGGCCCCTTTTCTAAAAATCCTATTCCCTGAAAAAGGGTTCTTTGGACAGGTGGGGCAAAAGGTTTTACTTCTGCTACTTTTCTTTGGCTTTAAATTGCCAGTTTCACATGTTCAAATATCAGCAATTTCTTTTTTCTGAAACAAAAGGGTTTTTCCTTTCCTGCATGTGCAGAGGACAAGGAATTACAGGATTTTGCTCAAATGAACAAGTTGAAAAATTTTACATTTTGGTTTTTATGCCTTGGGAAACTTCTTGCAGGGCCAGCCTCTGGTACTGTTATCAGGAGACTGTGCCTGAGCAGAATTTTTCCTGACAGGGTTTAAGGGAAATTTTTGATGCCCCTGTTCAGCAGATGTTTTATTTGGATCCAAGGCTGAGGAGGTTTTAAAAGATGGAAGAAAAAACAAAAACTATAGACTGTTAAAGATTTCTTAAAATTCAGCCTCCTAGATTTTCAGAAATTGGCCCCCCAAAAAATTTGGGCCTTTCCCAGTGACAGGCCTCAAAGGGGGAAAATATAGCGCCCAGAGGTGGGGTCAGGCCCCTTACAGGCCCGAAATGGACTGCTTTTTCACCAGAAGGGGGAAGACAGACCTCAATCACAAAAAACAGACCCCAAAGACTTTCTGTTGGGGTACAGGCCTCCCTTTCCTGGAAGCCCCCCTGGGGAAAAATTTCT
>NC_056739.1:812936159-812955334 GCF_019279795.1 Protopterus annectens
AGTTTTCAGAAAGTCTGAGCAACTCTTAGTGGCATATGCTGCAGGATCACATGGAAAAGCCATCTCAAAGCAGACTGTCCACTGCATTCGTTTATGCTATTCACAACATGGCAAATCAGTACCTAAGGGCATTAGGCCACATTCAACCAGAGCAGCAGCTACTTCAGCAGCCTTCCTCAGAGGAGTACCAACCATGGACATTTTGGAGGCTGCAACTTGGACTTCAGTGCACACTTTCACAAAGCACTACCACTTACCTCTTTACTCTAAATCCAGAGTAGGCTTTGCCACTGCAGTTCTGCAGGGCCTCATAGACACTCCTAATTCTATTTAGGCCCAGCCACCCTACCTCAGCTTTGGGATTCAACCCAAGTGTAATGACTGCAACAGTGAAACATGATGAACATAGTACAGTTGTGTACCTACCATAAATGTAGATGTTAGAGTGTATTCACTGTTGCAGTCCAGGTTACCCTCCCACCACCCCCTTTTCATTGCTGGGACTAATCTGTACTTCTCTATCCTATACAACCTATGTGGTGTATTTGTTTGTAGATGAAGGTAATGTTTGTTAGTGCATGCATTTTTATTGGCATAATTTTTCGCCTACCCTTTTGGGGGCACGTGACATCTGGGGCAAGAAAAACTGAAGAAAATGGCTTTGGCTGCATCTTTTATATCCCTGGCGCACAGACGTCAGGGAAGAGGCGACAGCAACCGATGCCGGACCAAGACTTTGGAATTCAGGCAGACTGCGGGTAGCCTACAAGCAGGATAACCCAAGTGTAATGACTGCAACAATGAATACACTCTAACATTTACATTTATGGTAGGTACGCAACTGTACTTTCCCTCTTCTCCTGCGTTTAGCCAAGGGAATCACCACAAATTACCTTAGAGTGGACCTTCTCACACAAGACAAAGGAACTCTCATCCATTCCCACTTGTCTACCTTCCAGTTGATTCTGTGGGTGATGAGGGTTTTAATTCCTTTCAGACAGCTAATCTGAGTATGTGCTAAAGGTGCTGCAGGAGGCCAGGAAACTCAATACCAGAAAATCTTACCTGTCAAAATAGAAGAGCTTTTCACTTTGGGGGTGTCTCATGAAACCAGAATCCACTATCAGTGGAAGTTCCCTTGGTTCTATCCTATTTGTGTTTTTATTGCTCTCTGCTGGCTTGGCCTGCTCGTCAGTGAAGTCCCATATGTCACTTATTTCTGCCTGTCTGCCTCTCTTCCCCACCTCTAGCTAGCAGATTTGAGGCTAAACAATTTCCTTAAAGGCGTCCTTCACATTAGACCTCCCAGGAAACCTATGTCTCCTCCCTAGTATTTTTATCTTGGACATAAAAAGAAGGGTTGGTACGCAAGGACACCATGTGTTTATGGCAAAACCAAAAGGAGAGGAGAGGCTATTAGGGTCTGTAACTCAGACACGCATCTGGCTGAAATTATAGTTAGAAGTATAGTTTTTTCCAGGAGCAATGTTGCAAGGATGCTGATGAAGCTGGATCAAAGTGGTGGTGAGTCAGCTTTTTGAGTTCAAAATTGACAGTGAAATTATCACTCAACCAGTCCATTCATTTACCTACCTACCTTTCTTTCTTCCCAAAATTCTAGTGAGAAGGTCCTGCACACCCTGTGTGTTCATAGACAACTTTGGTATTTAGACAAAACTAAATTTATCAGCAAGTCAGACCAGCTTTTTGTCTCCTATCATCCCAGGGTTCTTGTATTGCCTGTTTTCAAACAGACTTTTTCTACTTGCATTTCTGAAGTTATTTTGTTCTGTTATGTGAAGTATGGTAAGACCATTGCTTCTGCTGTAAAGGTACATTCTACTAGGGCTTTAGGTGCTTTCTTCAAGGGATTAGATACTAGCTGTATTCTTAAAATGGCTACATACACTTCTGTGCATACCGTCACTAAACATTACAGATTGGATGGCATTTCCAAGTCTAGGGCAAGTTTTGCCAGAGCCATACTCCTTGGCTTTCTGGAAAGTTCAACTGCCACATGGATTTTTGTACTCTTCCTCATGTAAAGAATACTGCAGCAGGTAACTAGAAGGTCGTAGAATAGTTGTGTACAATCTTACCATAACAATAGATGTCCTTCTCTTCTCTGTTGCAGTATTCCACTCCTTCCTTCCTCCTGGTTGTTTGGTTCTTTCCTTGGATGGTCATACCGTACTTTCCTTAGGCTGGCTTTCCTCCTGGGGAATTCATTTCTGAGGTAGGTGCGTGTGTACATTACTTTTATTGGCAAAGCATGAAACCAGAGTGCGTGCGACGTACCCTACAGTAGTGAAAGACTTGTACACTGGCAGATGTCAGTTTACCTACGGCGATAAACTTCTTCAATGTAAAGACTGCGTTAGAGAAAAGAAGGACTTCTGTTATTATGGCAAAATTTTGCACAGCTATTCTTTCATGCAGTAGGGACTGTTTTGCAAAAGGCACACTCTTCTGTAGTTGCAGTAAATGAGGGTCTGGTGTAGATTTGTATTGCTGTGGTCTTTAATTGTAAGAGAACTTACTAATCTGAAGGTGTAATTTTGAGATGGCCAGTTCTTTTCATTTATTAATTTAAAAGTTAGTATATTCAGAAGAAAAATGGCTCTTACAGTAACTGTTAGCCAGTTGGCGATTTTGGATTGTTAACAGTGGTTGGTAATGTATGAGGACCGAGGGGTGCAAGTCTTGGGACAGTGTTTGCCTTCGTAAAATGGTTGCTTTTTTGTAGGGCAGAAAGTGATTGCTGTACCTATTCTTACGTAATTTGGAAGCAAGTGTGACTTTCCTGACAGCCTTCTGTAAAGTACAATGTCTGATGTTTTTTTGAAGTCCAAATACACATTGGTCCTGTCCTCCTGTTGTGCGGTGACGGTCATAGAAATGATTCATGATTGCCATGATACTGCTGACCACTAGCTAGCACATTAGTATTCAGGAACTTCAGCAACCTGCCAGCCATTATTAGGATGACCGATCTGTAATAACCTGGCTTCTATATAGATTGTAGTTGTGCATGGGAGCCACCATTATCACTCTTCATTATTCTGACATTCTTGATTTTACTAGAGAACGACTATAAATAGGTGAATATTAGGATAACTGCCCTGAAGGGCCGTTTGAAGCCTAACCAGATGTCTGAATCGAATCTTGTACTTTTTCTGTTAGGTGAAGACCTTAACCATTATGCAAAACACACCCTGGCAATGGTTGTGAATACTGGTCTCCATCTCAAGTTCAGAGTTAACAGGTAAATACTAGGTTAGCTGCTCTTGTGGACCATTTTAAGCCTAGCCAGTTCCCCTTGATAAGAATTAAACCCTGTATCTCTTGTCTTTGAGGTAAATACCTTGACCAACATATATACCCCCCCCTCTTATAGATATGCATTAGGCTAGCTGTCCTAGTGGGCCATTTTAAGACTAGCAAATTTCTCTCAAAGGTGATAATAAAACCCTTTACCTTGTGTTTGTAAGGTAAGGACTTTAACCATTATGCCAGCTCACAAACATAAAATAACATCATGGGAATAGAACCCACAGTCAAGAGGACAGTAATTACCAAGTCCACTGCGTTATCCACATAACTTAATTCCCACAACACACTGTATGCTCCAGCTGAAGCTGGAACTCACAACCTAGGCATCACTTTGCACTGCTTTATAAGTACTGCTTGCTTACCAATTGCGCCACTGGCGCACATGGCTTAAGTCATTGAATTTGAAAATGCAGAGCATTAAGTAATGCTTACAGTAGACTCAAAGCTCTCCTTTTAGGCAAGGGAGGAAATTTTTTTAATGATTTTACTGGATTCTTCAGCTTGCCCGGTGGTTTGGGAAAAGGGCAGATTAGAGTGTCATAGTTGGTTCTTAAAACTGCTGTCAGTCTTTGTGTCATGGAGTATGTTATAGGAGCTGTAAGTGTGGTTAAGCTTTGTTGTCTTAGTAACTAACAGTGCTGTGTTTTAATAGGGACTACATCCTTGGCAGGATGCACATGCTAAACCTGTTTGGATTACCTGTTCAGTTACTGGATGAGCAATCTGATTTTTGGACTCAAGTGTAATCTGTGTATCCGTTTACCTCTGGCAGTATCCTGCTTTATACACTGTGTTAAAAGTATCTGATTAGATTGAAGGAATTTAATGTAGGTACCCTTGAAGGAGAGGAGAAACGGCCAAAAATACTATGAAAATCTGGCTTGCTCTTCTCATTCCGTCTAATTTCATGGTTGTTAGAGTTGTCGAGAGTTCAGGACCTGTATTCTGTTTAGTTTAGAAGTACTAGAGCCATAAAAAAATGGAGAAAAGGTGAATTTAGCTTTCTGATTTTGGCGAGTCTGGTCATCAACCTGTTGGGCAGTTTCTTGGCAATGTGTGTTGTAGATTTGTAAAACTGAAATGGCTCCTCATTAGGGTTCAAAAAAGACATTAGTGGAGGTGAGGTTTGGCCTAGGTAGAGCAGAACAGTAAAATTGTGGTAGGTAACGTTTGGTAGAAATATGCTTCTGTGGTTGCTGTGATGTTCATCATGTTACACTGCTGCAGTCATCACACTTGGGTTATCCTGCCGTCAGGCTGTCCCGCAGTTGGCCCGAGTTCCAAAGTCGTGGTCCGGCGTCGGTTGCTAGTCAAAATTGAGGACACCTAAGCAGCATGAGGTTTGCATAGTCTGGGATAATTTGCTTTATGGGCTGCCTATAAATTTGTTAAGAAAATTTAAGACACCTCCAGCTTCATCAACATTATTGCATCTCCAGAGCAGAGTGTTTGATAGATTTAGAGGGGGAGACCTACAAATGTAGGTCATATTCATAACTTCTCAAAAATGGAAGTATGCCCCTCCAACCGCACACACACACACACACACACACACACACACACACACACACACACCCCTTGTGTAATGCAGCACACTTCAAACACAACAGAACACGATTTATTCACCAGTAAGTATCACTGACTTGTCCTCTGCTAATTACGTAAGTCCTATGTTTATTTGCAGGTATACACTGTCATTTTACAGCATAGACTGGGC
Source organism: Protopterus annectens (assembly GCF_019279795.1). NCBI lineage: Eukaryota > Metazoa > Chordata > Ceratodontiformes > Protopteridae > Protopterus > Protopterus annectens. The sequence goes on from NC_056739.1 coordinate 812,941,210, forward strand.
AATGTGGTGGTCAAGCCATACGTCCCTAGATATATAACTGATGAGTTCAATGTCATTGTGTAAGAATGCTGCCCCCCCCAAAAAAAAAAGTGGTCTCATCCAGTTTATTTATACAAGACAAGTAACTGAAGATGTAATTTGTCCTCTCTGGTCAAGCTGTAGGGCTTCCATGTAATCATATGTATGTGGTAAGCAGTTCAGTACAGTTGCATAGTGGTGGTTTTGGAGTTTCATGATAACTGTCACCACCCTTTTCAATTCAAAAATGCACTTGTAACTTCTTGGACAATTATGTTTACCTCACGCAGATCTCTTGTGCAATCCATGCCCACAAACCTTCATTTTACATGGTCAGTTAACCAGGTGTGTGCCTGCCTGCTTCCGTATATGCAGTTGCTTGATTGTGCAAATCCTCTGTAAGCTGGTGTTAATACTGCATTAACTGCAACTTTTGCACTGGGTACAGTGCATTGTAGTCAGAATGAAGAACAGTGATGTCCTTCAAGAATGCAACTGCAGTCATAACATATGGGTTGTCCTGCCTCTGGCAGCCCTTGGTCGGCCGGATTCCAAAGTCTGGGTCTGACGTCGGCTGATGTCGCATTTCTCTCCGACGTCAGGGCGGCTGGAGTACATAAGCATCAGCTGACGCCATTTTCTTCAGTCTTTCTTGCCGCGCGGTGCCCGAAGCAGAAGCAGTTCGCAAGTGCCGGTCGGTCAGCTCCTGTATTCTTCGATTCCGAAGTCATCAAAAGCTAAGCCCCTGCTAGACCTTTTCTTGCCTCAGCCGATGTCAGAAATTACTGAAAAAGTTAACAATTGTCTTTTTTGTGGTAAACAAATACCTCATAAGGATTTCCACTCTTACTGTCTTCCTTGCCTTGGCCCAGACCACGACGTCTTGGCCTGTGTAGCCTGTGCTTGCTTCAACAAGCGCACTCTCAGGCGCCGGGTGGAGTTCGCTGAAGATTTTTTCGGCGAAAAATTTGCTTACACAATGCTGTCGAAACTTCCGACATCGCAAACTCCCAAGAAACGAAAAGACCGGGACCGACATCCTCGGCCCGCGTCTACCACCTACTCCACTCCAAAACCTACCGCTAGTGCTCCGGTTCCCTCTGAGACGGTTTTTCCACCGCTCCGAACCGAAGACACCGCATTACCGACGACTCCGATTCCGGATATCACTCCGCCAGTTATTGATTTTCCTCCGGATACCGAAACAGAGGAAATGCCCAAGACCATTGCTGTAGACAAGGTCACTCCTGCACGTGGAGCTGCCAGGCCTCCTATGGCCATGTCTATTAAGGCCTACACTAGGGCTAAGGCAGCCAGCAAAACAAAGCATCTTACTACTAAAGCCTTACCTCAGCCTACTCCAGAGACACAAATTATGACTATGGCTGCTGACTTAATTTCTATGATTAGAGGTTCACAGGCCCATCCTGAGAGAGGATCCCAACCTCCTTCTGATAAAAGGCCCCAGGTTGAATCCTCTGACCCTATTCCGTCAGATGAAGATTCTGAGGACTCAGTCCACTCTGATGGCCAGGAAGAGCTCTTCCAGACCTATGAGGACTCTGATGCAGAGGATTCCATCCCCTCGGCCTCCCCTCCTGAGGATATTTCTTTTGGGGAAGTTCTGCATACCATGAGGGAACATTTCAAGTGGCAAGGCCAGGAATATTCTGATTCCAGAAAGCGCCTTCGGACTTTCCTTAAAAAGCCCCAGCACAGGCCCTTAGCTATTCCTCCTGTGCTTGATGTTTCGGGTGATTTATTTTCTGACTCTAGTGTTACCCCTGACTCTCTTCCTCCTGCTCCAGCCAAGCCAGACAGGTATTACAGGGTCCCAGAAACACATTCCCATTTATTCAGGGCCCATACTGCTGATTTGGAAACTATTTCTCAGGAGCCTAAAGGAGTTTCAGCTTCCACCTCTAAAAATCCCTTGCCCTCCAACAGGGAAGCTAGGTCATTAGAGAGATGGGGTAAGAAGGTTTACACTTCCACTACCTTATCTACGAGAGCTTTGAATTGCCTTTTTCATATGTTACAATATCAGGATTTCCTGTTAGAAGATTTACAGAAAACATTGGCCGCTCCTGATCCTTTAGACAGGAAGGCTTTGCAGGAAGCTGTACATAACTCTCAGCAAGTAAGCAATCACTTCCTGCAGTGTGGATATGATGCACTGGAAGCTTCATGTAGGGCAGCTATGACAGGGGCAGTCATTCGTAGACATGCATGGTTAAAAGATCAACCTCTACCAGATCATGTAAAAGCAAAACTTCTGGATGCACCTTTGGAAAAGAACAAGCTTTTTGGTGCTAATGCTAAGGATGTGTTGAAGTCCATCGAGGAAAAAGCAAAATCAGTTCAGACGGTGAAAGATTTCCTCCAGGTTCAACCCCCCAGATTCAGTAGGAATTGGCCTTCAAAAAACTGGTCCTTTCCTAATCCTGAAAAGTTTCAAAGGGGTAAAAACAGACGTGGCCGAGGAAGAGGACAATACAGAGGTCCTTACAGGGGCGACAATGGCAGCCAGGAAACCCAAGAAGTGACACAGGGTTTCACCTGCCCCACAGCCACAATCTCAATGACTTTCCTCTACCGCCTACCAGGGAACAAATAGAAGCTCCCTTATGGAAATTATCTCTGTTTGCAGAAAATTGGCACAGACTGACAAAGGACAAATGGATTTTGGACATTATAGACCGAGGTTACAGGTTCCATTTTCATACCTTACCAAGAAAACAAGGCATGCCAAACCTACCACAAAACCAGAGGGCAGAGGCTATCAAGCAAATCTCTCTGCTGACTCGGATGAAAGCAATAGAAAGAGTTCCACAACAAGAGCAAGGCCAGGGGTTTTACTCAAGACTGTTCCTTGTTCCAAGAAAAGAATCTCAATGGAGACCAATACTGGATTTGTCCGCATTAAACACCTTTCTCATAGTACCAAAGTTCAAAATGCTGACTCTACAGCAACTCCTTCCCATGCTGGGCAAGGGGTCTTGGCTGATTACTCTGGACCTCAAGGAGGCATACCTGCATGTCCCTATCAGACACAGCTGCAGAAGATACCTCAGATTTCTTGCAGGGCCAGAGCATTATCAGTTCTCAGCATTGCCGTTTGGCTTATCTACTGTGCCCAGAGTGTTCACGAAATGCCTGGCATCAGTAGTGGCACACTGCAGACTCCGGGGGATTCAGATATACCCCTACCTGGACGACTGCCTCATGCAAGCAGACAACAAACCTTGATAGCAAACTTGGACTATGTCATTCCATTACTACAGGCCTTGGGATACACAGTCAACATTCAGAAATCAAGACTTCTGCCATCCCAACAGATTATTTTCCTAGGAGCCAAGCTGGACACAAAAACACAACTGTCTTATCTCACAGAGGAAAAACAACAGCAGTTACCAGAGTACTTCAAAGGCCTAGCAAAGCTCTCCCAGCTGACTGCAAGGAAAATCCTGCAGGCCCTGGGGTTCATGGCATCTTGTATTCTTCTGATACCTTTGGCAAGACTTCATATGAGAAAGCTGCAATGGTACTTAAAAAGCTTATGGTCCCAACACAGCCAAAGCCTAGAGGACGTATTCCCACTCATTCCATGTCTGCAAAGAGAATTTTTGTGGTGGGCTCAAACAAGTCAGTTAAACAAAGGCATGTCTTTCAACAAACCTCAAGCAGGTCAAATGATTACAACAGACGCCTTAGACCATGGATGGGGGGCGCACATGGAGGGCAGATGCATTCAAGGTCAATGGACACCAAGGGAAAGGCATCTGCACATAAACCAAAAAGAGATGTTGGCAGTGATGCATGCAATCGAGACTTTCGAAAAATCACTTCAACAAGGACATTTGCTAATAAGGACAGACAACACCACTGTTATGTGGTATATAAACAAGCAGGGAGGTACTCATTCTTATCCCCTCTGCAGACTAACAATGATTCTCTGGGAAAAATCCCTAAGTCTGAAGATACATTTGCAATCCCAGCTTGTGCCAGGCAAGGACAATGCACTGGCGGACAAGCTGAGCAGAAATTTCTTGGATCCACACGAATGGATGCTGCATCCTCATATTTTCTCACAAATAAGGACATGGGGAAGACCGGACATAGATCTCTTTGCTTCTCACATGAATCATCACCTGGAAAAGTTCTCTACAAGGACCCACCATCCTCTAGCCTGGAAAACGGATGCTCTCTCCTTCAGCTGGAATTCCCTAACAATTTATGCATTCCCTCCTCTACCACTGCTGACCAAGGTGATACTGAAGATCAAAAGCAGAACAACCAACAGGCATTTTGATAGCTCCAGACTGGCCAAGGCAGCACTGGTACCCATTGCTGTTGAGCATAACTCGGACCAAGTCGTGGCTTCTGCCCCTATGGCCTCTGCTTCTAACACAACACAATTACAGGACTGTTCGTCAAAACCTGAAAACATTGCATCTGACAGCCTGGAGGTTACCATAACTCCTTCCGATATCTGTCTTTCCAAAAAAAGTTCAAGAGATCTTACTGGAAGCACGCAGACTTTCCACCAGAAAAACCTATTCAGCCAAGTGGAAGAGATTCATCATCTGGAATGCTAACGGGGGTCAGGATACAAAAGTATTGAGTATACCTCAGATATTGGAATACTTGGCAGAAATGTTTCATACTGGTCTCTCATATTCTTCCATAAAGATTCATGCCTCAGCAATCTCAGCAAAATACAATTGTGATCCACCTGTGTTTTCACATCCTTTGCTATGACAGTTCCTAAGAGGGATAAAGAATATCAAACCTCTCAGGAAACCGCCAGTACCTGCATGGGACCTCAATTTCGTCTTGGAAAAATTAACTCTTCCTCCCTTTGAACCAGCAGCAACTTCAGAAATGCAATTTCTCTCATGGAAAACTGTTTTCCTATTGGCAATCACATCAGCAAGAAGAGTCTCGGAGATGCAGGCACTCATGGCAGTACCTCCTTTTCTCATGTTTCATCAGGACAGAGTCTCTAAGAACCAATCCTTCATTCCTGCCAAAAGTAATTTCCAGGGTGTCTCTAAATCAAGCCATTCACCTGCCTACTTTCTTCCCCAATCCTCAAAACAGGGGGGAAGCACTGCTGCATACTTTGGACATACACAGGCAACTATGCTACTACTTGGACAGAACTAAGGCCACCAGAAAGTCTGACCAACTGTTTGTAGCCTATACTGCTGGAGTACAAGGAAAAGCAATCTCCAAACAAACAATTTCCAAATGGATTGGACACTGCATCAGATTCTGCTATTCTTTTCATGGAAAAGGTGTGCCAGCCAATATTAGGCCACACTCCACCAGAGCTATAGCCACTTCCACCTCTTTCCTAAGAGGAGTGGCTACAAAGGACATTCTAGAGGCTGCTACATGGAGCTCCGTGCATACATTTACCAAGCACTACAACCTGCCTTTATACTCCAGATCCTGAGCAGGCTTTGCTTCGGCAGTCCTGCAGGGCATTTTAGCTACACCATCACTTTCTTAGTTCCAACCACCCCCAGCTTTGCTATGGTATTCAACCCATATGTTATGACTGCAGTTGCATTCTTGAAGGACATAGTACAGTTTTGTACCTACCATAAATGTAGATGTCCGATAGATATGCAGCTGCAGTCAGATTTTCCCTCCCTCCTACCCCTCTGCAACTTTCTTTATGGGTCCACTACCCCTATCCCTATTAGCTGGGGGTATCTCCTATGGTGTATCTGTTTTACTACTGTTGTGCATGTCTGGAATTGTTTATCCATTCACCAAATTTAGCCTTCCTAGGAGGGCACCTGGCATCTGGGGCAAGAAACACTGAAGAAGATGGCGTCGGCCGATGCCTTTATACTCCAGCCGTTCTGACGTCGGAGAGGAGGCGACACCAGCCGACGCCAGACCCAGACTTTGGAATCCGGCCGACCGAGGGCTGCCTGAGGCAGGACAACCCATATGTTATGACTGCAGTTGCATATCTATCGGACATCTACATTTATGGTAGGTACAAAACTGTACTTTTTTTTTTTGGGGGGGGGGTCACTGTGTTTGCTTGTACTGTCAATCTTGAGCAGTCAGCTTGTTGGCAGGATGGCAGAGCATAGTCAGGCCATTGAGACATCAGCATTGCATATTGGTATATGGGGACAGCATGCTGATTTCTTAGTTAAATCTGGATGTACCAGCCATGTTGGAGAATACTTGAGATGCCTTGCAGCTGAGGGAAGTGAGCCCTTTGGGCAGATGTTCGTGTTTCACTGTTGCAGTCATTACACTTGGGTTATCCTGCTGGCAGGCTACCCGCAGTCAGTCTGAATTCCAAAGTCCTGGTCCGGCATTGGTTGCTGTCGCCTCTTCCCTGATGTCAGTGCGCCAGGAGTATAAAAGATGCAGCTGACACCATTTTCTTCAGTCTTTCTTGCTATGCTGTGCCCGAAGCAAAAGCAGTTCGCAAGTGCCGGTCGGCCGACTCCTGAGATTTTCAAAATCGAATTTCAGATCCGAAGTGTTCGTTAAAGCGAAATACCCCGTTGGGGAAACTTTTTTCTTTCTCCAGACCGATGTCAGAAAAAGTTAACAATTGTTTTTCTTGTGGGAAGCAAATACCTCATAAGGATTTTCACTTACTGTATTCCTTGCCTAAGCCCTGACCACGACGTTGCTAGTTGTTGGATAGGCATCCGAGGTCCAAAACCGATGACGAGGCTGGAACACAGGTACCCCCTCTTGCGCAGTATGTCACTGCTGGATCCATGGCACCTGTCTCAGACCCCTTCCCTGCTATCCCAGCAGGAGGGCCAGATTCTGCACCCCCAGCTTCAAGCCCTGAACCTTGCAGCCTGGCTAATTCCCTGAGCTCTCCAATAGCATCACTCAGTAAGCAGGTGCTAGATGTCATTCTGGAGGCCAGGAGGCCCGGTACTAGAAAATCCTATGCTGAAAAGTGGAAAAGGTACGGTTCCTGGAGCAAACTCAAGGGATGGGCATAACCGTGCCCAGTTTACCGCATATTCTTCAATACTTATAGATGCTCCACAAGGGCCTTTTCTTCTCATCTATTAAAATTAATACCTCAGCCATTTCAGCACATTATAATACTGGGCCACCCCTCTTCTCTCATCCCCTGCTGAAATAATTCCTCAGAGGGGCCAAAAATTTAAGACCACCCAGGAGAGTCCTTACTCCAGCCTGGGACTTTAACTTTGTATTGGAAAAGCTCACTCTTACTCTTGAGCCAGCTGCAACTGCAGAGTTGGAATTCCTTTCTTGGAAAACTGCTTTCCTTCTAGCCATCACTTCAGCAAGAAGAGTGTCTGAACTTCAGGCCCTCATGGCAGTGGAGCCCTTCATCATCTTCCATCCTGACAGGTGTCCTTCAGGACCAACCCTTCCTTTATGCCCAAGGTGGTGTCCAGTGTGGCCCTTAATCAGTCCATTTGCCTACCTTTTTTCCTAATCTGCAGAACAAAGGAGAATGAATACTGCACTCTTTGGACATGCATAGACAACTTCAGTTTTTCCTGAGAGGCTTAGTCCTGTCCAAAGAAAATCTTAACAGCTGCTAGTTGCCGCAGGGGCCGAGCAACCATTTCCAAGTGGATAGGCCACTGCATTCTGTTCTGCTATAAGCAACGTGGAAAATCTACCCCTCAGGGGATAAGATCACATTCCACAAGGGCTGCATCTACCTCTACAGTCTTTCTCAGAGGTGTCCCATACCAGGGACATCCTAGAAGTTGCTACCTGAAGCTCTGTACTTACCTTCACTAAGCATTACCACTTGCCTACGTTTTCTAAATCAAGAGCTGGTTTTGCCACTGCAGTCTTGCAGGGCTTAATAGCTGCTCCTAATGCTCTCTAACTTCCTCCTCCCTGCCTTAGCTTTGGGAATCTACCCAAATGTAATGACTGCAGCAGTGAAACACAAAGAACATAGTACAGTTGTGTACGCTTACCATAAATGTAGATGTTCAAGTGTATTCACTGTTGCAGGCCTGGTTACCCTCCCCCCAGCCTCCTGACTTTTTTTGGCTTTCTGGTGTATTTGTTTTTTGTTGTGTGTGTATATATATATATATATATATATATATATATATATATATATATATATATATATAATTTCTTCCCATTATGGGGGCACCTGACATCTGGGGCAATAAAAACTGATGTAATGGCGTCGGCTGCATGCTTTCTACCCTTGACTACCGCCGTCATGGAAGAAGACAGCATCCGACGCAGGACCCAAGACTTTGGTATTCAGGCAGGCCGAGGGCTACTTGCAAGCAGATAACCCAAATGTAATGACTGCAACAGTGAATACACTCTAACATCTACATTTATGGTAAGTGTACACAACTGTACTGTACTCGGCTCCACACAAGGGTACCGATGGCTCTTCCCCGTCAAGCACCGACCTCTGTCTCTGCACCATCTTTCTCTTGACAGCAGAGACCCGCAGCCTCAGGAGCCCCCATTGGGTGGCCTCCAGTCTTCCGAGACCTCCCCAGAATACCCTTCTGAGGAGCTTCCGTGGAAGAGAGCTTGCAAGAGGAAGCATGTAGACTCTCCTGATGAGTCCATCACCTCTGACACTGACCTCGAAGAGTCAGAAGGTTCTCCTAGGTTGTCCTCTGATATCTGCTTTCTGGATATTCTAGAGATTCTGAAACAGAGGCGGCTGGCCCACTGCCACCCCTTCTGCGGAGGAGTCAGTATACCTGAAGGTTTTCAGGTCTCAACCTTCAGCCCTCTTGGGTGTCTCCACCTTTCGATGCACTCTTAGATTTAGTCAGTAGAAAGATGTGGGAGACTCCTGATGCCATGAAACCAGTCTCCAGAAGGCCCAACAAATTTCTTTCAGCCCCCAAAGAGAAAGAGTTTTTGACTAAAGGTGTGCCTGTAGATGCCATGGTGGTGGCAGCAGCCGTAAAGAAGGAACTAGCGGAAACTTCCTCATCTGTCCATCCACCGAACAAGGAGTCTCGAACGATGGATAGATACAGGAAGTGCATCTTCTCTTCAGCGGCTTTTACACTCAGATTTTTGAATTACCTCACCCATTTCACTAGGCTTCAGAGAGATCTCCTAAAGGATATCTTATGCAGCAGATAGAGTGAGCAGGGCAGTGGGTTCAGGAGTTTCCCTTAGGAGACCCTCCTGGATGCGCTTATGTGACTTTGTGGAGCCCTTCAATTCTACATTTACCAGTGCCTCCTTTGACGGTTCCCCTCTGTTTGGACCAGAGGTAAAAGATACACTTACCAGGTGCGAGCATGAAGGGAAAACTCTCTGCTGTTGGATTACGTTTTTCTATCCTTTCTAGACCATACCCTAGGGTCAGAGAGGCGGGAAAATGTGGTTCAAGAAATCTGAGATATTTCTGGACGCACAAGGTGATTCCTCCTTGAGAGGCAGAGGAGGAAGAAGTAATGGTAGGTCGCCCTAGAGGCAGGCGGGGTCTGCAAAACAAGGGTGGCCACAATTCCTTTCGTGGCAGTCCCTATCAGCACTCCTGAAGGGAGGCCCTACTGCGCTTCTCTGGAGCCAGTTGGAGGTCTCTTATCTTTGTATCTAGAAGCCTGGCACATCACCCAAGACAAGTGGGTACAAAGAATAATTTCCAGAGGATATTCCATACCCTTCTCTTCTCCACCTCATCCCACCAAGAAAATCCCAGATGTTCCACCAAATCACAGGGATCAAGCAACTATAGAAGTCCAAAAGTTGCTTCGAGTCATCCAAACCGTCCCCGCAGACCAGATAGGATTCGGAACTTACTCCAGATTCTTTTTAGTGCCAAAACTAACAGGGGACTGGAGGCCCATTTTGGATCTCAGCAAGTTAAACGAATCCGTGAAGAAGTCCAAGTTCCGAATGGTAACACTGCAGTCTATACTCCCTCTGTTAGGGAAAGGCAATTGGATGTGCTCCATAGACCTCCAAGATGCATACTACCACATAAAAATGGACAGAGCATCGAGGAGTCATTTACGCTTCCGGCTGAGAGGTAGTCATTACCAATTTTGTGTTCTGCCCTTTGGTCTCAACACAGCTCCCAGGGTGTTCACCAAGTGTATGGCTGTAGTAACGGCTCACTTGAGACATCTGTGATTCCAAGTGTGTCCATACCTGGACGACTGGCTCCTGACTGCCACCAGCAGGCACCTACTTCTGCAACCTAGGGATTCAACCATCCAAGTCTACACTCAGCTAGGGATTACTATAAATTGGGAAGGTCTGCCTTGTCCTCTCAATATGTGACTTCTATAGGCGCAGAAAGAGACAGTTGCAGTGATGGCTCGTCTTCCTGCAGACAGAATACAAAATCTAAGACCACAGCTATACAGTCTTCCTCCTCAATACAGAGTCAAAGCGAAGACCATGGCCTCTACTATAACTCTATTTCCACTAGCCAGACTACATATGAGAATTCTTCAATGGCTACTCTTTTCCCAGTGGTCTGTTAAACAACTGCCTCTGTCTCATCCTATTTTGATAACAGAATCTTGCAAAAAGGACATTTGTTGGTGGATCCAGTCCAGTCAACTAACGATAGGGACACCATTCATTCTTTGCCAACCCATTGCTACTGTGACCACAGATGCCTCCCAGATTGGTGGGCAGGGGGGGTGCATTATCTAGGCAGGACATTCAAAGGCACATGGCAAGAACACGAGGCTCACTTGCATATCAATATTCTAGAGATGGGAGCAGTGCTACTAGCGTTGCAAGCACTTCACAACTTTTTTCCTCTAGGGCCAATAGCAATCCAGTCAGACAAATATGTCAGTGGTATGGTATATAAACAAACGAGGAGGAACCAGATCATACCCCCTATGTCGAGAGGCTGTTCATGTTTGGCAGTGGGCGATGTCTTCCCAACGCTTTCTAGTTGCAACGCATATCCCGGGGACAACCAGTGTGATGGCCGACAAGCTCAACAGAGCAATCTTGATGCCTCACGAGTGGTGTCTGAATCAGAAAGTCGCGGAACAGATTTTCCGCAAATGGGGACAGCCTTGCTGCGATCTGTTTGCCAGCCCAATGAACGCCAAATGCAGCAGCTACTTCTCCCTTATCCCCCCCCCCCCCGGTAGACCCAGAGAGATGCAATTGTTCACAATTGGCCCTCAGGGCTTCTTTATGCCTTCCCTCCCTTTCCGCTAATATCGAAAGTGATTCAGAAAGCAAAGACCTTGGGAAGCAGAATGATTCTCATCACTCCTTACTGGCCTTGTCAGATTTGGTTTCCATTTCTCGGGCCTCACCTTCTGGATGATCCATGGACTCTGGACCCAGTACCAGTCCTTCTGATACATATGTCAGGTACCTTCCACCCCTGTCTCCACACCCTCAACTTGACAGCGTGGCTGCTCCACTTCCATCCCTTGTCAGCTTTCATGATTTCTCCCCTGCTGTTACACACCCTGACGTCTTCTCACAAGCCTTCTACGAGACAGTTGTACACTAGCAAATGGAAAAGATTTTCTGTCTGGGTATGAGAGAAAAACATAGATCCTTACACAGCTCCCATTCCCTTGGTGTTAGAATTCCTAACCAGACTTTTTCATCAGGGATCAGCTGCTGCTACAGTCGAAGTTCAATTAGCAGCTATCTCCAATTCTCATTTGGGACAACACAAACCTAATCTTCTGGCTCACAGATTGTGTAAATCTTTTTTGAAAGGCACTACCTTGCTAAGACCTGCCTTTCAAGAACCTGTATCTCCCTGGGATCTAAATTTTGTTCTGGCCAAACTTACTTCCACCCCTTTTGAACCCGCACATACCTGTGAATTAAAGTTCCTTTCATGGAAGACCATTTTTCTAGTAGCCATCACATCCGCCAGAAGAGTGTCAGAAGTTACAAGCACAGTCAGTCAAGCCTCCTTACTGATTTTTCATAGAGAGTTTCCCTTTGTACACATCCATCCCTCATCCCCAAGGTTGGTTTTCAATCTAATCTAAATCAAACTGCTGAACTGCCAGTCTTTTTTACTAATCATTCAAACAAAGTGGAATATAAGTTTCATCAACTTGATGTTCACAGACCGTTAAGGTTCTATCTACATAGACCCAAGGAGCTTAGGCGATCAGACCAATTGTTTGTATCTTTTTTCAAAGTCAAGAAAAGGTGTGCCAGTCTCCAAGATAACATTATCAAACTGGATTTCAAATTGTATATATTTTATTTACTCTCTTAATGGCAAAGAACTCCCATTTAAAATTAAAGCTCATTCTACCAGATCTGTATCTTCATCTGCTGCCTTTCAAGCCAGAATTCCAGTTGACAGTATATGTGCAGCAGCAACTTGGGATATCCCTCATACCTTTATTACTCATTACAAATTTGACTTTGCCTCCAGGGGTAGAGCCTCCTTTGGTTCCATGGTTCTTAGGAGTATATTCCCGTGAGCCACCTGAGAAAAAGGTGCTAGGGACGCTGTCCCATATGTAAGAATGAAGGAGAGATGGGACTACAGAACATAAAGAAGTTATGTACTCACCATGACGTTCCATGTTTGTAGTCCATCTCGTCCTTCATTCTTATGAACCCACCCACCTACCCCCATCCCCTGTATCCTTGGAGGATCTGGAGACCAGATTCTTCCCTAAACCTTTCATCTTTGTTGTTCCTTGTGGAAATACCTTGTAACACTTTTTTTAGATGGCAGCAAACAAGATCTGGGGATTCTTACTAGTGCACTATGGGATAACTACCTTGCCACAAGCCAACTGAGAGACTTCGAGCTTTGTAATCAGCCGAGTCGGAGCTGAGGATCGGTTCCAAACCCATATATAAGAATGAAGGGCGAGATGGACTACAAACATGGAATGTTATGGTGAGTACATAACTTATTTTATTGGCGTGGCAGCTTCCTGCTTTAAAGGTTGCTTTTGCACATTTATCAAGACCAAATTACTTTCTTATATCATCTGAAAAAGTTTTAAGTTTTGACTATTAGCAGTTGTGCTTTCAGTTCCTTATCAGATGGTCTATACAGTTTTAAATCTTTGACAAAGAGAAGCAAAGTCTTTACACTTTGTTGATTTCTGGGACCCAAATTATAGTCATGACCTAATCTATTAAGCCGGCATCTTAATGAGTTAAGGACAAGGCAAAAGGGCAGCAGTGACAGTCGCCCTGGAATATCCCCTTTGGATTTTTATCCCTGGAATAATTTGTTCTGTGTCATGGTTTTAACTGCAAAGTGGTTTGCCACTATTTCATGGTCGCTGTGGTGTAGTTTCAGTGTATGGTGTGTCCCACATTTCTTGCCCAAGCTGATGTTTTCTTGATGCTGCAGTTTTCCTGCTTTAAAGGCTGTTTTTGCACATTTATCAAGACCAAATGACAGTCTAATATCTGAAAAAGTTTTGACAACGTGCAGTTGTGTTTTCAGTTCCACATCTGATGAGCTATACAGTTTCAAATAGTCAAAGAGAAGATAAGTCTTTGCACTCTGTTGTTTTCTTGGAGCCAAATTATAGCCATGACGTAAACTATTAAGTAGACAGTTTAACGGATTAAGGGCAAGGCATAATAGCAGCAGTGAGAGTCATCCTGGAATATTCCCCTTTGGATTTTTATCCTTGAAATAATAAGTTGTTATACCCTATAACATATACCCTTCCTGTATTACCTTACTTGTGTCTAAAAACGGTCCTCGGATCAGTTCACCTACCTGGTTGCCAAACATTAAATGAATGCATAAGGTTGTTGGCAAAGAAGTAAAGTTGTAAACTGTGAACACTGTTTTGAAATTTATCCTATAACTTAATTTTGGAACTTTGTCCGAGGGATGCGTATTTTCATTTTTTTTCCCAGGAAACCAAGATTAACTAGGGAGATGCTGAGATCTGCAGGTTGTTGCAAGTGCAAAAGAAGCATTCCAGTATTCAGTATTTATTTTGTTAGCTTTTTGTGATCTAGAATTCTGCACTTGTTCAAGGACTTGTGAGCAAGATCAGTTATGTATGAGCCTGTTATCTCATCATGCATATAGCCGTCATCTTCTTTCGGCTGTTCCTGTTAGGGGTCGCCACAGTGGAATCATCTGTTTCCATTTCTTCCTGTCCTCTGCATCTTGCTCTTC
>NC_056739.1:812955834-812996749 GCF_019279795.1 Protopterus annectens
GGTGTCAGTTTTTGGTATTTAAGCTTGCACCCAGGAATATTATCTCTTGAGAAACTACTAGTTTTGATTTATTTTCGTTTACTGTGTACCCTAGGCATGTTCGTAATCTTTTTACAAAAGCCAGAGGCTGTAGTAGAATGTCCTTGTTCTCTAACTGAATGAGGCAGTCGTCCATGTAAGGATATATTTGTATTCCTCTCTGTCTGCAGAATGCAATTACTGGAGCCAGGCATTTTGTGAAGACCCTGGGAGCAGCAGATAAGCCAAAGGGCAGTGCAGAGAATTAGTAGTGCATTGAGCCAGCTATGAATCTGAGGTATCTTCTGCATGATTGTCTGATTGGGACATGCAGGTATGCCTCTTTTAGGTCTAAGGTCACAAGCCAAGCCTTCTTGCCCAGCATGGGCAGAAGCTGCTGCAACGTCAACATTTTGAATTTTAGAATATCCAGATATGTGTTTAGAATTGATGGGTCCAGTATTGGTCTCCAGGCATTGTCCTTTCTGGGCACCAAGAACAGTAGAGTAAAATCCTTGTCCCTGCTCTTGCTCTGGTACTTGTTGAATGGCCCTCATGTCCATGAGGGATGAAACTTGCTTTTGTGCCTCTGCCCATTGATTTTTTGGCAGGTCCGGCATACCATGTGCCCTTGGCAGGGTATGTAAGTGAAACTTGTAGCCTTGTGACACTATGTTCAAAACCCATTTGTCCTGGGTTATTTTGTGCCAATTTTGATGAAAGTGCTAGTTTTCCCCCTAATGGTGCTGCCATAAGTGCTTGGCGCAGGCAGGGGGAAGTCATTGGGACTGTTTCCTGTATGGCTGTGGTTCGCCTTCTCCGCTTTTGGAGGTAGAAGCACCCCATTGTTTAGACCTGTATGTGCTTTGGGGCTGGGTTCTACCTCTAGGGAGTCTGTATCTGCCCCTTTGTGGCCTGACACTGGAAAGGACCAATTCTTTGTAGGCCAGTGTCTACTAAATCTGAGGCTGTACCTTTAAGAAATCCTTGACTGTTTGCATAGATTTTGCTTTGTCCTCCATTTTCTTCAACACCTCCTCTGCTTTTACACCAAACAAAGTATCATGCTGTAATGGAGCATCTAATAATTTTGCTTTAACATGACCAGGCAAATTCTGTTCCTTTAACCAAGCATGCCTCCTGATGACAGAACCCGTAACAGCGGCCTTGCAGGAGGCCTCCAAAGAATCAAAACCACATTGCAAAGTATGTTTTCCAACTTGTTCAGCTGCATGCAATAAATCCTGCATTTCCTTGTTTTCTGCACAGAGTTTATCAACATTTTCTGTTTTAGCAGTGACATAATATATTGCTGATACTTAAGCATATGAAACTGACAATTTAAAGCCCTTATAGCCAAGGTTGCGTGTAAATCGTTTTCCCCCATCTGTCCAGTGCTCTAGAATCCCTGTCAGAGGGGGTAGGATTTTTTGCAGTAGAAGCCTTGACCCCTTTGGGACCCTGAGAGAGTTTCTGGGTCATCTGGGTCAGCAGCAGGGTTTTTAAAAAGAAATTTATGTGAATCAGGAACCCTGTAGTATCTGTCTGGCTTAACAGGAGCTGGAGGCAGGGAGTCTGGAGTCAGACTGGACTCTGAAAAAGCATCATCTACGATGTCTAACAGGGGGAATAGCAAGGGGCCTGTGTTGAGCTAGTAAAAGGAAGTCTCTGAGCCTTTTCTTAGATTCTGAATAATCTTGGCTCTCCCAGTGGAAATGCTCCCTCATGGTATGCAGAGTTGCCCCAAAAGAGTAATCCTCAGGAGGAGAGGCTGAAGGGATAAGATTCTTCAGCATCAGAATCCTCATAGGGAGGCAGAGAGTATTCCTGATCAGAAGAGGAATCAGACTAAATGGAAACCTGATCTGAAGATTCATATTCTGTCTCTTGCCTAGGCCTCTTATCAGGAGGGGGATGGGAACCCCTGATCAAGGTAATTAGGTCTTCGGCCATTTTGAGCATCTGTTTTTTAGGCATGGAGGCCTGTCCATGTGGCTGTTGTACTTGTTTCTTTGTCTTTAAAGGTGCTTTAGTCTTAGCCTTTGAAGCTGAAGAGGATTTTACATATACCTGTGTAGACCTTAAAACACCCTCAGAAGCAGATGCCTGCTCAGCGGCTCCGGACCCATCTGAGGGAATAGTTTCCGAGGTTCCAATACCTTGAGTATCCAGTGGCCTAGTCAGCTCCATGTGGGAGTCGGTAGCGGCCTGCGACTCTAAAGTAGCGGGTATCAGGGGCTGCGAAAGCACCTCACTGGAGACCCAGCAAACCGACGACTGGCTTAGAAAAAGCCTAGTCAGTTTTGGACGTCAGATGAGTGTTCTTTTCTTTTTCTTTGCATTTCTTGTGAATTGTGGTAGTCTGATGGCTATCCGATGACATCGTGTAATTAAATCTTCTGCCAAAATAGTGAAATGCAAAATTGTACCGACGCTTAATAATGCATTGGTTAAATCTAGCACAGAACCGACAATTAGCAACGTCGTTGTCAGGGCCTAGGCAAGGAATACAATAGGAATGAAAATCCTTATCAGGTATCTGCTTCCCACAAGAAATACAATTATTAACTTTTTCTGACATTGGTCTGGAGCAAGAAAAAGGTTTCCACAATGGGGTACTTAGCTTAAGACTTCGGATCTGAAATTCGAACACGAAAATCTCCGGCATCGGCCGACTGGCACTTGCGAACTGCTTTTGCTTCGGGCACCGCGCGGCAAGGAAGACTTAAGAAAATGGCGTTGGCTGCATCTTTTATACCCCTGGCGCACTGACGTCATGGAAGAGGCGACAGCAACCGACACCGGACACTTTGGAATTCAGGTTGACTGCGGGTAGCCTGCCAGCAGGATAACCTAATTGTAATGACTGCAACAGTGAAACACGAACATCAATGCAGCACAAAAAGGTGGGACTGCTGCACAGCAGTGTGCTACCCTTTAGATGGTGTTAAACTGAGGGTACATTTACCTGAGCTGGTGGTAACTCCACTGGATGCAAGAGATGGCACTTAAGACAGGAGTCTATTATACAAACATACCACATTAGCTGAACATCTGGCACACGCACTGACTTTTTTTTTAACGTTTTACATTTCCTTTTAAGTTCCTCTCAACCCACCCCGAGATGCATCCACCTGTTAAGAGACCCTATGAACATACAAACTTATCCACACTGTTTACCATGCGATAACCAAAACTTGATACTTTTTCCTTTTTTACATTATCCTATTCTTTACTATATTTTTTTCGTAAGGCAACCCTACTACCTTTTCCTACCAATTTTCCTTATCACTACCCCTTACCCATACCTTCAAAGCCAAAATATCTGAATAACTCAGAATTACTGGCAGCAAGACTGTCTTGGGGAAAAGAATCCTTACTTACCTCATAACTTTATATATACTGTTATAAGTGTATTTATTAGTAAACCAGCGTTGACCTTATGCCAACATCATGCGGTAGATGGACAAGGCCCCGACTACAGCCCATGCAATCTGGATTTGATTAGGAGTTTGAGAGTCTGAGGCATAGGTAGTTAGGAACAGCTAAACCCATCTTGGGGTGGGGAGCTGTCACACGGATATTCCCCGTGCTCAATTCCTGGTAAAGACTGGGAATACAGTAGGACGTTGCCCAAAGAGGTGAAAGGGAGGAAGACACTGGTAGAGTTGCTGCAGAGGTGGGGTGATGCACCAGAAAGTACAGTTTTGTACCTACCATAAATGTAGATGTTAGAGTGCTAATACAGCTGCAGTCATAACAGATGGGTTCTCCTGCCATCAGGCGGGTCCTCGGTCGGCCGAATTCCAAAGTCTAGGTTCGGCGTCGGTTGTAGTCGCTTCTTCCCTGACGTCAGTGCAACAGGGGTATAAAAGAACCAGCCGACGCCATTTTCTTCAGTTTTTCTTGCCCCAGATGTCAGGTGCCCCCAGAAGGAAGGCAATACATAAAATTATGTAGTAATGCAATGCAATATAATCAAAGAATAGTAGTTGCAAGCAAATACACCATAAAAGAATACCCCTAGTGGGGAAGGAGGGAGGGAAACCTGGACTGCAGCTGTATTAGCACTCGAACATCTACATTTATGGTAGGTACAAAACTGTACTATGTTCATCGTGCATACAGCTGCAGTCATAACAGATGGGTAGAATCCCAAAGCTAAGAAAGGGGTGGTAGGCACTAGGTGAAATTAGGAGGAGCCAAAATGCCCTGCAAGACTGCAGTGGCAAAGCCTGCTCTAGATTTGGGAGTATAATGGTAGGTTGTAGTGCTTGGAGAAGGTATGCACAGAACTCCAAGTGGCTGCTTCCAAAATATCCTTGGTAGGAACTCCTCTGAGGAAGGCTGCAGAGGTGGCTGTGGCCCTGGTGGAATGAGTTCTAATGCCTGTAGGTGCAGTTTTGCCATGAAAGGAATAGCAAAAACGTATGCAGTTGGCTATCCATTTTGAGATTGTCTGTTTGGAAATTGGCTTTCCTTGAGCTCCTACCGCATAGGCCACAAAAAGCTGTTCTGATTTTCTGAAAGGTTTTGTTCTGTCCAAATAATAGCATGTTGTCTGTGGATGTCCAAGGAATGTAGTAATCTCTCCCCTTTGTTTTGAGGATTAGGATAAAAAGTAGGTAAATGTATGGCCTGATTTAAAGCTACCCTGGATACCCACTTTAGGCATGAAGGACGGGTTGGTTCTTAATGAAACTCTGACCTGATGGAAGATGATAAAAGGCTGGACAGCCATAAGAGCCTGTAGTTCTGAAACTCTACGAGCTGAAGTGATAGCCAGAAGGAAAGCGGTTTTCCAGGACAAATATTCTAAATCTGATGAGGCAGCTGGCTCAAAAGGAGGCAAAGTCAGTTTTTCCAGAATGAAATTAAGATCCCAAGCAGGTATTGGTTGTTTCCTTGGAGGTCTTAAATTCTTAGCCCCTCTGAGGAACTGTCTTAGAGGGTGAGAGAATAAAGGTGGATCAGTGTTGTATTCTGCAGAAATGGCTGAGGCATGGATTTTGATGGAGAACGAAAGTCCACTGCTTAGCAGTTCAGCCAAATATTGTAGTATTTGAGGTAAATTCAGTTTTCCAGGGCTCTGCCCCTTTTTCTCATTCCAGACAAAAACGTTTCCATTTTGCGGAGTAAGCTTTTCTAGTTGATGGCCTTCTGGCCTCCAAAATGACATCCTGCACCTCCTTGGAGAGTAAGGCCTGCTGCGATGCTAAGGAATCTTCCATGCGGCTAGATAGAGTGTTTTCAGCTGACTGTGAAGAGTTTTGAAGCTGTGCTGAGTCAGAAAAAGAGGCATTAGAGGCAGGGTCCATGGTGGGGAATGAGTCAGGCTCCTCAGGAGTGGGTACAAGTGTTGCCTTGGCCAGTCCGGAGCAATGAGGATCATCTTTGGTCTGTCTGCTCTGGTCTTCAATAGGACTTTGAGCAGCAGAGGAAGAGCACTAGGCAGGAAGGCATAAACTGTCATTGATGTCCAACTGAAAGAGAGCGTCCACTCTCCAGGCCTTTGGATGGAAGCTCCTCGAGCAGAATTTTGTCAATTGATGATTTCTGTGGGAGGCAAAGAGATCTATGTCTGGCCTTCCCCATTCTTGGATTATTTCTGTAAAAACTTTTGGATGCAACTTCCATTCGTGTGAATATGTCATATTCCTGCTTAGGTTGTCTGCCAGCGAGTTTTCCTTGCCTGGCAAGTACTGTGCTTGTAGTTCCATTTGCAAGTCCATGGCCATGTTCCAAAGTGACATGGCCAGTCTGCATAGGGGATAAGAATGTGTTCCTCCCTGCTTGTTTATGTACCACATAACTGTGGTGTTGTCCGTTCTCATCAATAGTTGGCCTGGTTGTAGAAGGTCCTTGAAAGCTATAATAGCATTTATTACTGCTAGCATTTCTTTTTGATTGATGTGAAGGTGCTTTTCTTTTTGGGACCATTTGCCCTGAATGCACCGGTCTGTCATGTGCGCCCCACCAGGCGTAGTCAGAGGCGTCTGTTGTGATGACTTGACTTGATTTGCTTGAGGCTTGCTGAAAGGAAGACCTGCATTTGTTTGACATGCTTGAGCCCACCACAGAAATTCCTTTTGCAGACATGGAATTAGTGGTATTATGGTTTCCAAACTGTGGCTGTGTTGAGACCATATGTTTTTTAGGTACCATTGTAGTTCTCATATGCAGCTTTACACATGGGATTAGTAAGATGCAAGATACCATGAATCCCAGAGCCTGCAGGATTTTCCTTGCAGTCAGCCTGGTGCAATTTGCCAGTGTTCTGAAATATTGAATTAGTTGCCCCTGCTTCTCTGGCGTGAGGTAGGCCATCTGGGTGTTTGTGTCCAAATTGGCACCCAGGAAAATTATCTTCCGAGAGGGTATTAGTCTTGATTTCTCTTTGTTGACTGTGTATCCCAGTGAGTTTAATAACATTATTACATAAGCCAGATGTTTCAGAAGAATGTGCTTGCTGCCCGCTTGGATCAGGCAGTCGTCCAAATAAGGGTATATTTGTATCCCTTGAAGTCTGCAGTAGGCAATTACTGATGCCAGGCATTTCGTGAATACTCTGGGCGCAGTAGATAAGCCAAAGGGCAATGCAGAGAATTGATAATGGGTTGAACCGCAAGAATTCTGAGGTATCTTCTGCAATTTTGTCTGATTGGGACATGCAGGTATGCCTCCTTGAGGTCCAATGTTACCAGCCAAGACTCCTTGCCCAGCATGGGAAGAAGTTGCTGTAGAGTGAGCATCTTGAAGTTTGGTACGAGTAGGAATGCGTTTAGGATGGAAAGATCCAAAATAGGTCTCCAATCTTTTCCCTTCCTTGGCACCAGAAATAGCATGGAATAAAAACCTTGACCTTGTTCATGTGTAGGTACCTCTTGAATAGCTTTCATGTTTATAAGATCTGAAATTTGCTTTTGTGCCTCTGCCCTTTGATTGTGTGGCAGATTTGGCATGCCTCTCATTTTTGGAAGGGTATGAAAATGGAATCTGTAGCCTCTGTTTATAATGTCCAAGATCCATTTGTCCTTTGTGACAACATGCCAATTTTTTGGGAATAGTGCCAGCTTTCCTCCTAAGGGGGCTGCTATTTGAGACCTGGTTGGTATGCAAAGGGGAAAGTCATTGGGTTTGCTTTCTGAAAGATTGCGAGTTGTCCTCACCACCTCTTTGTGTAGGAGCTTGCCATTGTCTGCCTCTGTACGATCCTTGTGATTGTCCTCTGCCCCTCGGGCGCCTGTATCTGCCTCTTTGGGGTCTGTCTGTGGCAGGAAAGGACCAGTTTTTGGAAGGCCAATTTCTACTAAAACGTGGGGGTTGAACCTGCAGAAATTCTTTCACAGTTTGCATGGATTTAGCCTTTTCCTCCATTTTCCGTAATACTTCCTCAGCATTTGCCCCAAATAGTACATCCTTTTGAAGAGGGGCGTCTAGTAATTTAGCTTTGACATGATCAGGCAAGGCTTGTTCCTTGAGCCAGGCATGCCTACGTATGACTGAGTCTGTAACAGCAGCTCTACATGAGGCCTCTAGAGCATCAAAACCACATTGTAAGGTATGTTTACCCACTTGTTCTGCACTATGCATCAAATCCTGCAACTCCTTCATGTCTGGTTGTTCAGGTTGTGACATTTTACTTTTCAATTGAGTTAAACTGCTGGTATTTTAGCATATGAAACTGACAGTTTAAGGCCCTCATGGATAAGGTAGCAGAGGTATATACCTTTTTTCCCCACCTTTCTAAGGATCTGGAATCTCTCTCGGAAGGCAATGGATTTTTGGCAATGGAGGAATTAATTCCCTTGGGCCCCTGTGAGATGGTTTCTAGGTCAGCAGCATGGCTTTTGTATAGAAATTGGTGTGAGTCAGGAACCCTGTAGTGCCTGTCAGGCTTAACTGGAGCTGGAGGAAGAGTCCGGGTTAAGGCAGGCCTCCGAGTAAACATCATCTAGGATGTCCAAGACAGGAGGTATAGCCAGAGGCCTGTGCTGGGGTAACAAAATAAATTCCCTGAGCCTTTTCTTGGAATCTGAATAATCCTGGCCTTCCCAGTGGAAGTGTTCCCTTAAGGTATGCAGAGTTTCCCCAAATGAGTAATCCTCGGGGGGGGGGGGATACAAAAGGAATAGACTCCTCTGCATCAGAGTCTTCAAAAGGGGATAAGACTGTTCCTGATAATCAGCGTGTTCTGAAATAATGGAGCCCTGATCAGAGGAGGGGGAATCTTCCTCCACTCTGGGTCTTTTGTCCAGAGGTGGCTGAGAACCTCTGATTAGAGTAATTAAATCCTCAGCCATTTTAAGCATCTGTTTCTTCAGCATGGGGCCTGGAGATGGGCCCTGTGTAGCTGGTCTCTTAGGGAGCATGGTTGCTTTAGACTTGGTGAAAGCCTTAATGGAGAAAGAGGAGGAAGGTCTGAAGACACCTTGAGTGGAGGTGGACCTGCCCACATTCTGTGTTTCAACGCCAAGAGTGGCTTCGGTATCTGTACTCGGGGTGTGGGCCGAGGAGCCTGCGACCTCGGGTACAGGAGACACCACCAAAGATGTGTCGTCGGTAATCAGGGGCTGCGTAGGCGCCTCGCTGAGAACCGGACCACGTGTAGTCGGCTTTGGTGTGGTGTCGGTAGAGGCCGCGGACCTCGAGTGTCGGTCCTTGTCTTTGTGTTTTTTAGACAAAACCGGAGTCGGAGTATCCGACGACATAGTATAGTTAAATGCTTTCCCAAAAAAATGCTGGGCGAACTCCACCCGACGCTTAATAGTGCGTTTGTTGAATATAGCACAAAAGCGACAGACAGAGATGTCGTGGTCTGGGCCTAAACAAGGTATACAGAGGGAATGGAAATCCTTATGCGGTATTTGCTTCCCACAAGAAATACAATTATTAACTTTGTCTGACATCGGTCTGAGGCAAGAAAAGTTTCCCCAACGGGGTACTTGGCTTTTAAGACGACTTCGGTTCCAAATTTTTCGTAATCTCAGAAGCTGGCAGACCGGCACTTGCTTACTGCTTCGGGCACCACGCGGCAAGAAAGACTGGAGAAAATGGCGTTGGCTGGTTCTTTTATACCCCTGTCGCACTGACATCAGGGAAGAAGCGACGACAACCGACGCCGGACCTAGACTTTGGAATTTGGCCGACCGAGGACCCGCCTGACGGCAGGAGAACCCATCTGTTATGACTGCAGCTGTATACACGATGAACATCATACCCACTGCATGCACATACCTTGGACATTACAAGTAAGAGCAGAGGGGAGGCATAACTAGTGAAACCTCCCACCAGTAAGAAACGATTCCAAGTCCCAAGACTGGGAAAACTCCCTTATCAGCCTCAACAAAAAGCTGATATCCCTCATCAAATCCTCTAAAGCTAGCTATGAATACAGAAACGCAGCAGACAGTAAAGACAACCACAAGGCCTTCTATAGTTATGCAAAGAACCTCCACGGCAATACCCAGATTTGTGTTGAGCTATTGCACAATGACAGTCATCACTCTCCACAGAGGAGGAGCGACTACAGACCCTGGGAACTATCGCCCCATTAGCCTGATGAGTCTAATATGCAAAGCTATGGAACCCATCATCATGGACCTAATAAATAAGGATATAGGGAAATCTGCAAACTCTGGATCCCACACAGTTTGGTTTTGTGAATGCCTGCTCAACTTGGTCGACTTCTTTTGAGTCAGTCACCAGAGCTATGGATGAAGGCAAGGTGGTTCATGCAGCTTACCTTGATCCAGCCAAGGCCTTTGATACCATTCCCCACTCAGGAATCATAGAAAAACTCACTAAGCAAGGAATCAACCCCTACATCACTAGGTGGGTTGCAAACTGGCTCACAGACAGAACCCACAGTTTGAACGTAGCTGACACCAAGTCATACTGCAGACTAGTCATGAGTGGAGTCTCACAGGGTTCGGTCCTGTGTCCTCTCCTGTTTGGTATCTACTTCTCTGAAGTCTAGACCAACACGAAGGGACTCTGGCTGACAAAGTTCACAGACGATCGCAAATTGGGAGCCATTATTAACTCCCCAAGTGATGTTGCCATCCTACAGAATGGCCTCACTGAGAACAACGACTGGTGTCAGAAAGTACAGTTGTGTACACTTACCATAAATGCAGATGTTAGAGTGTTATTCACTGTTGCAGTCATCATACTTGGGTTATCTGCCTGCAGGTAGCCCTCAGGTCGGCCCAAATACTAGAGTCTTCGGATTTCTGCGTTGGATGCTGTCGCCTCTTCCATAACGTCAGGGGTATAAAACATGCAGCCGATGCCATTACATCAGTTTTTCTTGCCCCAATGTCAGGAGACCCCAAAATAGGGAGCAATCACATGGTGTGGAACACCTAAAGTAAAAAGTAAATTCCATTTCCATAGGATACGGCCAAAAAAAGAGGATAGGTAGAAAGTATAGAAAAAATGGGGCTGGTGAAAGGGTAACCAGGACTGCAACAGTGAATACACTTGAACATCTAGAGGACTGCAACAGTGAATACACTTGAACATCTACATTTATGGTAAGTGCATACAA
This sequence comes from Protopterus annectens, assembly GCF_019279795.1. Lineage (NCBI taxonomy): Eukaryota > Metazoa > Chordata > Ceratodontiformes > Protopteridae > Protopterus > Protopterus annectens. The sequence goes on from NC_056739.1 coordinate 812,966,405, forward strand.
CTGTACTATGTTCTTCGTGTTTCACTGTTGCAGTCATCACACTTGGGTTGATTCCCAAATCTGAGTAAGGGTGGAGGCATTCAAGAAGTATTAGGGCTGGCTAGCAGGCCTTGTAAGACTGCTGTGGCAAATCCAGCTCTGGATTTAGAAAAGATAGGCAAGTGGCAATTGGTGAAGATGTGTACAGAACTCCAGGTTGCAGCTTTAAGGATGTCCCTGGTAGGGACTCCCCGGAGAAATGCTGTAGAGGTTGAGGCAGCCCTAGTGGAATGAGGTCTGATCCCCTGTGGGGTAGGTTTCCCATGGTGTTTGTAACAGAAATGGATGCAGTGTGCTATCCATTTGGAAATGGTTTGCTTTGAAATGGCCTTGCCCTCTGCCCCTGTAGCAAAGCTGACTAGCAGCTGGTCAGATTTTCTGAAAGGTTTAGTCCTGTAGAACCTGAGCCGTCTGTGCACGTCCAGGGAGTGCAGGATCCTTTCCCCTTTATTCTGAGGATTAGAAAAATATGTTGGTAAATGTATGGATTGGTTTAAAACCACACTGGATACCACCTTGGACATAGATGATGGGTTAGTCCTGAGGGAAACCCTGTCCATATGGAAGATAATGAAGGGTTCCACAGCCATAAGGGCCTGTAACTCAAACACTCTTCTTGCTGAAGTGATGGCTAGAAGTAAGGCTGTTTTCCAAGAGAGGAATTTTAACTCTGCTGTAGCAGCAGGCTCAAAAGGGGGGAGCATGGGCTTCTCTAGTACAAAGAGAAGGCCCCAGGCAGGAGTGGGAGTTCTCCTTAGGGGTCTTAAAATGTTAGCTCCTCTCAGAAACTGTTTGATCAGAAAGTGAGAGAAGAGGGGTGGCTCAGTGTTGTAATGAGCTGAGAAGGAAGAGGCATGAATCTTAACTGATGAGAAGGCTAGGCCTTTGTGGAACAGCTCTGTTAGATAATCTAGGATTTGAGGTAAGGTGGGCTGTGTCCTTTTCCTTGAGACTCTGTCCAAGAACAGTATCTTTTCCACTTTTCTGAATAGGATTTCCTAGTACTAGGTCTCCTGACTTCAAGGATAACATCCAGCACCTGTTTGCTGAGGGTTGCTTGTGATGTATTCATAGAATAAGCCAGGCTGACAGGTTCAGGGTTTGCAGTGGAGGATGCAAAATCTGTCCCTCCTGCTGGGACAGCAGAGAGGAGGTTTGACATAGATGCCAGGGTGGCACTGCTGTCAGACTGCATAGGAGTGGGTAACAGTGCTGGTGTGGCCAGTCTGGTGCAATAACGATTGTCCTTGGCCTGTCCTGTTTGATCTTGAGTAGTACTTTTGAAAGGAGGGGCAGAGGGGGAAAGGCACAGAGGTTTTCCCATGTGAAGGATAGGGCATCCACTTTCTATACTTAGCTGTGGGGATTTCTGGAGCAAATTTTGCTCAGTTGATGTTTTTTTTTTGGGGGGGGGGCAAAGAGGTCCACCTCTGGTGTCCCCCACCTGTGTATTAGAAGTTTGAATGAGTTGGGTTCCAGTTTCCACTCGTGTGGGTCCATTACATTTCTGCTTAAGTCATCTGCCAGTGAATTTTGGCTGCCTGGCAGGAATAGAGTTTGCAGGTGCACTTGATTGCTTAAGGCTGTGTTCCACAGAGCCATGGCTAACCTGCAGAGTGGGTAGGAATAAGTTCCCCCCTGCTTATGTACCACATAACTGTGGTGGTGTTGGTCTTTATCAAGAGGTGTCCTGGCAAGATAAGATGTTTGAAGGCAGTCTGTACATTCTGTACAGCTAACATTTCTTTTTGATTATATGCAGGTGAATTTGTACTGGGCACCATTTGCCTTGAATGATTTGCCTGCCATGTGAGCCCCCCATGCATAGTCTGATGAGTCTGTTGTCAGGGCTTGGGTGGCGGGGGTTGAGTGAAAGGGAGACCCTTGTCATGGTTGCAGGCCTCTGTCTACCAAAGGAACTCTGTCCTTAGGCAAGGAATGATAGGAATCACCATTTCCAGGTCCAGAGAATGTTGACACCACAGACCAAGTACCATTGAAGTTTCCTCGTATGCAGTCATGCATATGGAATTAGTAGAATGCATGAGGCCATGAACCCTAGGGCTTGCAGCATTTTTCTTGCAGATAGTTGGGTTTGGGTGGCCGGTAAGTTTGAAGTAATTTGTCAAATAAACGTGCTTTTCTGGAGTGAGGAATGCTATCTGGGAAGTTGTGTTCACGCTTGCTCCTCACGCTTGCTCCCAGGAATACAATCTTTTGGCTGGGTTCCAGATGTGATTTTGTTTCGTTGATGATATACCTCAGAGAAGTTAGGAGTTTCTTTACAAACGTCAGGTGCTGAAGTAGCAATTCCCGACTGTCTGCCTGAATCAGGCAATCGTCCAAATATGGGTAAATTTGAATATTTCGCTGCCTGCAGTAAGCAATGGCTGGAGCCAGGCACTTTGTGAATACCCTGGGCGCAGTAAATAAGCCAAAGGGAAGTGCAGAGAACTGATGGTGCATACAGCCTGCCCTAAAACGTACAAATTTCCTGCAAGATTCCCTTATGGGGATGTGCAGATAACTTTTTAAGTCTAGGGTGACTAGCCAGGAGTCCTTGACCAGCACTGGAAGCAGCTGCTGGAGTGTAAGCATTTTGAATTTTGGTACCAACAGGAAGGTGTTGAGAGTTGACAGATCCAGAATAGGGCACCAAGAGTTCTCTTTTCTGGGCTCCAGGAACAGTTTGGAGTAGAAACCCTGTCCCCTTTGCTCTGTTGGAACAGGTTAAATAGCCCTGATACTAAGAAAAAGATCTTGCTTTTGGGCCTCTGCCCACTGGTTTGGTGGAAGGTCTGGCAATTGCTTGGGGTTGGCAGCGAGTGGAAGTAGAATCTGTATCCCTGGGATACAATGTTTAAGACCCATCGGTCCTGGGTAATATACTCCCAGTTTTTTGCATGCAGGGTGAGTTTTCCTCCTAGGGGTACAAATACTTGGGCATGACTGGGAAGGATGAAGGACAAGTCATTGTGAACTTTTCCATAAGGGGGTGGCTTACCACTCCCCGTTTTTGAGGAGGGAGCACTCCATTGTTTAGATCTGTGCATACCCTGAGACTGTATTCTTTGTGGTCTGCTGCCCCTGGGTTTGGGCTGAGAAGGTCTGGGAGGGACTTGAAAGGACCATTTTTTGAAGGCCAATGCCTACTGAATCTAGGTGGCTGTACCTGTAAGAAATCTTTAACAGTTTGCATAGATTTAGCTTTTTCCTCCATCTTTAAGACCTACTTCTGCTTTTGAGCCAAACAATCTTGGTTTAATGGAGCATCTAATAATTTTGCTTTGACATGGTCTGGCAAAATTTGTTCCTTCTGCCAAGCATACCTTCTCAGAACAGACCCTGTGACAGCAGCCCTGCAAGATGCTTCTAAGGCATCAAAACCACACTGCAAAGTAGGTTTACCAACATGGTTTGCAGAATGCATTAACTCTTGCAAGTCTTTATTTTCTGTACAATCAGGAATCAACAAAATTTTTTGTTTAATTAGTTCCATAATATGCTGTTGGTGCTTCAACATGTGAAACTGGCAATTTAAAGCCCTGATGGCAAGAGTTGCAGAGGTACATATCTTCTTACTCCATCTGTCTAGAGCCCTAGAATCCCTGTCCGAAGGGGTAGGGTTTTTGGCTGTAGTAGCTTTAATACCTTTAGGCCCCTGGGAAACTCTCTCTGGATCCGCAGTGGGATTTTTAAAGAGAAATTAGTGAGAGTCAGATACACTGTAGTACCTGCGAGGCTTTCTAGGAGCTGGTGGTAAAGTATCAGGGCTAAGCACAAAGCATCAGGCTTTGTGCCCACTGAATGGCACACAGCAATAGTTATCCCACTCCACAAAAGGGGGAGCCACCACTGATCCCGGGAACTATAGACCTATTAGCCTGACAAGCCTGGTCTGCAAGGCCACGGAACGTATCATCATGGAACTCAGACATTGGTAACCTCCAAACTCTGGATCCCACCCAGCTCGGGTTTGTGAAAGGCAGATCATGCCTCCTGAACCTGATTGACTTCTTTGAAGCAGTCACCAGAGCCGTAGATGAGGGTAAGGTGGTTTACACAGCCTATCTTGACCTCGCCAAGGCTTGACACCATCCCCCATTCTGGAATTATAGCTAAACTCAATAAACTAGGCATAAATCCCTATGTCACAAGATGGGTTGCCAACTGGCTCACTGACCGAACCCACACTGTAAAAGTTGCAGACTCCAATTCAGATCTCAAACCAGTGACAAGTGGAGCACTACAGGGTTCCGTCCTGGGACCGCTCCTGTTTGGTATCTACTTCTCTGAAGTACAGGCCAACACAGAAGGCCTCTGGCTAACGAAGTTCGCAGATAACTGCAAACTAGGAGCCATAGTCAAGTCCCCAAATTATGTGAACATCCTACAGAAGGGCCTCTGAGACAGATGCCTGGTGTCAGAGCCATGGCCTCAAACTCAATGCCAAAAAGTGCAGTGTCATCCCCTTTGGTAAAAACTCTGTACCCATGAACTACCACATAGGCAGCAATCTACTTAACACCGAATGCGTGATAAGAGACCTTGGGACCCAGGTGGACAGTAGTCTCTCCTTTGATAGTCACATCGCCACAGTAGTCGAAGTCCTTCAACATGGCACACCTCATCATAAAAGGGTTCTCATCCAGGAAAAAAAAAAAAAAAAAGAGGTCATCGTTCCCCTCTACTAGACACTCATTAGACCCATTATAGAGTACAACGCCCCTTTTGGAATGTACCTCACAAGACATCTGCAGCAGCTGGAAAGGCCACAGAAGTACCTCACAAAGAGGATTTCTGGACTCAAACAAATGCCCTACACTGACAGTCTCAAAAAACTCCAGCTTTACTCTGTAGCATATCGCCTACTCCGAGGTGATCTCTGCCTAACATATAAAGCTGTCAAACCCAGAGCTGTTTGACATGCTACACCTAAAGTAATCCTAATCCCTCAGAGCTACACGCTCTAGGGACCTAAACTTTGTCACCACAATAAACAGGACATGCTGGAGGGATAGATTCCTATCCCAGAGACTTCCCATACTCTGGAAAGTACAGTTGTGTACACCTACCATAAATGTAGATGTTAGAGTGTCTTCACTGTTGCAGTCATAACTGTAGGTGTTCCTTCCAGCAGGCAGCTCAAGGTCGGCCAGAATTCCAAAGTCTGGGTCCGGCGTCGGCTGTACCAGCAAGTACCCTGACGTCAGAGTGCAGAGGTATAAAGCTGACAGCCGACGCCATCTTCTCCAGCTTTTCTTGCCCCAGATGTCAGAAGCTCCTCAAAATATCCAAAAGGTGTCCCAAAAGAAACACAAATACACCACAAAAGAAGAGGAGATGGAACAAACAAAAAATAAGAGGGGAATGGTGGGAGGGAAACCCCGACTGCAACAGTGAAGACACTCGAACATCTACATTTATGGTAGGTGTACATAACTGTACTATGTTCTTCGTGTTTCACTGTTGCAGTCATAAGTGTAGCGTGGAATCCCAAAGCTGTGAAGGAGGGTGGAGGGTTATGCAGAAGAAGGGGCAGCCAGAAGACCCTGCAAGACAGCAGAGGCAAAACCTGCCCTAGACTTAGAATACAAAGGGAGATTATAGTGCTTAGAAAAAGTATGCACTGAACTCCAAGTGGCAGCTTCCAAACTGTCCTTGGTAGGAACTCCTCTGAGAAAAGCTGCTGAAGTGGCAGCTGCTCTAGTAGAATGGCTTCTAACAGTACCTGGAATCTGTTTCCCAAAATGAGAGTAACAAAACCTTATTCCATGAGCAATCCATTTGAAAATAGTTTGTTTAGAAATAGCCTTGCCTAGAGAACTGGAGGCATAAGAGATAAGCAACTGACCAGATTTTCTGAAATCTTTAGTTTTGTCCAGGTAAAATCTTAGTTGTCTGTGTACATCCAATGAATGTAAAATCCTTTCCCCTTTGTTTTGAGGATTTGGAAAGAAAATAGGAAGGTGAATAGTCTGATTTAAAGCCACTTTAGAAATCACCTTAGGCATAAATGTAGGATTGGTCCTCAAGGCCACTCTGTCTTGATGGAAAATAAGGTACGGTTCCACAGCCATGAGAGCTTGCAACTCTGACACCCTTCTTGCAGAAGTCAATGCTAATAAAATAGCTGTTTTCCAGGATAAGAACTTGATATCCGAAGCAGCAGCAGGCTCAAAGGGAGGTAAAGTAAGCTTCTCCAAAACATAATTAAGATCCCAAGCAGGAACAGGAGGAGTTCTGGGAGGTCTTAAATTCTTAGCCCCTCTCAAGAATTGTCTCACCAGCTGGTGAGAAAAGATGGGGGGATCAGTGTTGAAATGAGCAGAGATAGCAGAAGCATGGATTTTGATGGAAGACAAGGAGAGGCCTTTAAGCAAAAGGTCAGAGAGGTAAAGTAAAATGGAGGAAATATCAGGTAAAAGAGGATCAGAACCTCGATTCCGCATCCAAATACAAAATCTTTTCCATTTAGAAGCATAAGATTTTCTAGTGGTAGGTCGCCTAGCTTCCAAGAGCACATCCAAAACTTGTTTGGGAAGAGCAGAAGGAATCAAAGGCCCTTGTAGAGCCAGGCAGAGAGTCTTGATTTGAGAGTGTGGCATCTGACCCTGATGCTGGGACAGAAGGGTAGGAGACAGAGGCAGAATCCAAGGAGGTTCCAAGAACAGGTGTCTTAAAGTTGGATACCAAAACTGCCGAGGCCAATTTGGAGCTATCAGAATGATAATCTTGGGTTTGTCCTGTTTTATTTTCAGAAGCACCAGAGGCAGAAGAGGAAGAGGAGGGAAGGCATATCCCGAAAGATTCTTCCAGCTGAAAGACAGGGCATCCACTTTCCACGCTGTTTTGTGGAAGGACCTGGTGCAAAAGAGAGGCAACTGATGATTGAGATGGGATGCAAACAGATCTGAGGACAACCCCAAACTGTTGTAATCCTGTTGAATAAGTTGGGGTCCAGCATCCATTCGTGGGGATCCAAAAGATTTCTGCTTAGGCTGTCTGCTAAGAGATTCTGTTTTCCTGGGATGAATTGAGCTTGAAGATGCAGATTCAGATTTAGAGCCGTGTCCCATAGACTCATGGCTAGTCTGCAAAGGGGGTAAGAGTGAGAGCCCCCCTGCTTGTTTATGTACCACATGACTGTGGTATTGTCTGTACGAATCAGAAGATGTCCTGGTTGCAAAAGTTTCTGGAAGGCTAGAATAGCATTTTGGACTGCCAACATTTCCTTCAAGTTGATGTGCCAGTGAAGATGTTTCTTTGGCCAAGAGCCCTGCTGGCAGTTGTCTAGAAAATGAGCTCCCCAAGCATAATCCGAAGCATCTGTGGTTATGATCTGAGAAGGATGAGGCAGACGAAAGGGGTTTCCTTCGTTTAAAGAACAAGTCCTGGACCACCAAAGGAACTCTTTTTGGAGGCAGGGAATCAGAGGTATCACTGTATCCAGACTGTGGTAATGCTGAGACCATACACTCTTTAGGTACCATTGAAGTTTTCTCATATGAAGCCTTGCATTTGGGATCAACAGGATGCAAGAAGCCATGTAGCCCAAAGCCTGCAAGAATTTCCTTGCAGTGACCTGAGTCAAAGTAGCCAAGGTTTTGAAAATTGATGCCAGTTGTACTTGCTTTTCTGGAGTCAGGAAGGCCTTTTGCAAGCTTGTGTTTAGAAGAGCGCCCAAAAAGATAATTTGTTGAGAGGGGATCAAATGTGACTTTTTTGTGTTCACTGAAAATCCCAGTAGTAGGAGAAGACGCTGAACAAACTGCAGATGTTGAAGTAAAAGATCCTTGCTGTCCGCCTGGATAAGGCAGTCGTCCAGACAGGGGTAAATTTGAATCCCTTAGAGTCTGCAATAAGCTACTACTGGAGCCAGGCACTTGGTAAAGACTCTGGGCGCAGTAGATAAGCCAAAGGGCAGTGCAGAGAATTGAAAGTGTCTCGAGCCTGCCTTGAATCTGAGGTATTTTCTGCGTTCCTGTCTGATGGGAATGTGTAAGTAGGCCTCCTTCAGGTCCAATGTCACCATCCAAGCATCCTGGGAGAGCATGGGAAGAAGTTGTTGCAGAGTAAGCATCTTGAATTTTGGAATTTCCAGAAACGTATTTAATACTAAGAGGTCCAGAATAGGTCTCCATGAGTTTTGTTTTCTTGGGACCAGAAATAGTCTTGAATAAAAACCCTTTCCCATCTCTGGGAGTGGAACAGGTTCTATGGCTCTCATGGCCAATAAAGCGTCCACCTGATTTAAGGCCTCTGACCATTGATGTTTTGGCAGATCTGGCCAACCGTAAGACCTTGGCAGAGTATGAAAGTGGAATTTGTAGCCTCTTAAAATCACATCCAAAACCCATTTGTCCTGGGTAATAGGAGTCCAATTTTGGTAAAAAATAGAAAGTTTTCCTCCGAGAGGAGCTTCCAGGCAAGGAGGACCTGTAGCCCAACAGAGGGAGTCATTGGGTCTGCTTCTTTTGTGATTGAGGTCTGTCTTCTCCCCTTCTAGGTGAAGAAGCAGTCCACTGTCTGGACCTATAAGAGGCCTGTGTCTGCGCCCGGCCTCTAGAGCGTCTATATCTTCCTCTTTGAGGCCTGTCAGATGTGGGAAAGGACCAATTTTTGGAGGGCCAATTTCTAGAAAATCTAGGAGGCTGAACTTGTAAGAAATCTTTGACAGTGCATAGATTTCGCTTTTTCTTCCATCTTTTTAATAACCTCCTCAGCCCTGGATCCAAATAAAACATCATGTTGAACAGGGGCATCCAACAGTTTAGCCTTAACCTGCTCAGGTAAATTCTGCTCCCGAAGCCAAGCATGTCTCCTGATAACAGTACCAGAGGCTGCGGCCCTGCAAGAAGCTTCCAAGGCATCAAAACCACAATGTAAACTATGTTTGCTAACTTGTTCAGTTGCATGCAATACATCCTGTAATTCCTTGTCCTCTGCACATGCAGGAAAGGCAGAAAGCCTTTGCTTTAAAACAGACAAAAGAAATTGCTGATACTTGAACATGTGAAACTGGCAATTTAAAGCTCTAATAGAAAGAGTAGCCGAAGTATAAACCTTTTTGCCCCACCTGTCCAAGGCACAAGAATCCTTTTCAGAAGGAATAGGATTTTTAGATGAAGCAGCCTTAGCAGCTTTAGAACCCTGAGAAATAGTTTCAGGATCTGCAGAAGGGTTCTTAAATAAGAATTGATGGGAATCAGGGACACTAAAATCTATCAGGCTTAGAAGGAGCAGGCGGGAAGGAGTCAGGATTCAGGTTAGCTTCAGAAAAAGCATCATCCACAATATCAAAGTACAGGAGGAATAGCCAAAGGTCTGTGTTGAGGGAGAAGGAGAAATTCCCTAAGTCTCTTCTTGGAGGCAGAATAATCCTGACCTTCCCAATGAAAATGCTCTCTCATCTCATGTAAGGTTTCCCCAAAAGAGAAATCTTCACGGGGAGAAGCAGAGGGAATAGAGTCCTCTGCATCTGAATCATCATAAGGAGGAAAAGAGTAATCCTGGTCAGAGGAAGAGACAGAAGACACAGAAGCCTGATCAGAGGAATCATAAGGTAAATCCTGTCTAGGCCTTTTTTCAGGAGGAGGGTGAGAACACAATCATTGTAAGTAAATCCTCAGCCATCCGTAGTAATTGCTTCTGGGACTTGGGAGCTGAATCCGAAGCAGCTTGAGAAGAAACCCTTGGTTTTACAGGAGTTTTTGTCTTTGCCTTTGTCTTTGTAGAAATAGTTATATGAGAAGGCCTGAAAACTCCCTCAGAAGCCGTTACCTGCACAGCGGTTCCAGACCCATCTGAAGGAGCGACGTCCGAAGGTCCTGCAGCAGATAAAATATTAGGCCTAGATGGCTCCCCATGGGAGTCCGTGTCGGCCATCGGTTCAGAAGTGGCGGACGACAGGGGCTGCAAAAGCGCCTCACTGACGACCGCCGAACCCGGCTCCGGCTGCGAAGAATTCTGTTTGGACCTCGGAGGCCTATCCTTGTCCTTGCGTTTCTTTTGAATTCCGGTTGTCGGTAAAGTATCCGACGACATCCTATAATTGAATCGTCTACCGAAATAATTCAAAGCCCAATCGTACCTACGCTTGATAGTGCGAGAATTAAACCGGGCACAAAACCGACAGCAAGAAATGTCGTGGTCAGGGCCTAAGTAAGGTAGACAGTAAGAGTGGAAATCTTTATGAGGTATTTGTTTTCCACACAATATACAATTAACTTTTTCTGACATTGGAGGAGCAAGAAAAAGGTTTCCCCAACGGGGTATTTAGCTTGAGAAGAGAAGTAGAAAACTTCAGACCGACAACAATCAAAGCACGTTGTTCTGAATGCGCCAACCAACGACTTGTGAGCTGCTTTCTACCGCACGGCAAGAAAGACTGGAGAAGATGGCGTCGGCTGTCAGCTTTATACCTCTGCGCTCTGACGTCAGGGTACTTGCTGGTACAGCCGACGCCGGACCCAGACTTTGGAATTCTGGCAGACCTCGGGCTGCCTGCCGGCAGGAACACCTACAGTTATGACTGCAACAGTGAAACACGAAGAACATCAGGCTATCCATCTATGTCAAGCAAAGTTCTTCATTAGCACTCAAGAAAAATCTTGATGAGTGGATGGGAAATAGGAAATACACCCCGGGGATCACTTCTATGTCTCTGCTCAACAGTGGCACAGGAAATTAACTTTCTTGGGTGGCGTAAGCCAGGGAACCTTGTTGGCTAGGCTTACGTAGGCCCTTGGGCCGATAGCCTAGTAACTACCTATGAACCTATAAGACTTGATTCCATGAAGATATCTACAATATCCAGGACGGGGTATAGCTAGAGGCAAGTCTAAAAATTCCAGAGTCTTTTTGGGCTGTGGGTAGTCCTCGCATTCCCAGCGGAAATGCTCTCTTAGGATATATGCAAGGTTTCACCAAAAGAAAAGTCCTCTGGGTTGGGCAGAAGGAATGAAATCCTCTGCATCTGAATCCTCATAAGTAGAGAAGGGTATCCCCTGCTAATTGCAGGGGTCAGTCATCGGACTCGTGGTCTGTAGAATCAGAAGGAAAATCAATTCTTTGTCTTTTAGAGAGGGAAGGTTGGCTTCTCCCAATTAAAGTAATAAGGTCTTCAGCCATCCAAGCATTTGATCTGTGGCATGAGAGCTTGAAAATGCGCTTTGGTCGTCTGTTTCCTAGGCGTAGTGTGAACTCTGGGCCTGAGAAATTCTGTAGTTTTAGTCATTAACGAAGTAGTCTGTTTAATACGAACATCGGAAGGTCGGAATACACCCTCAGAAGCCGGTGCCTGCACAGCGGCTCCGGACCCATCCAAAGTAGAGACATCCATCCGCATGTTCCACAGTCGATGAAGCATCTCGCGGCATACTGGACTCAGAAAGGGTCTCGGTAGAGGCCTACAAATCTGTAGAAGCGGGTAACAGGGGCTGCGAAAGAGCCTCGCCGAGTACCGGCAGACTGGCGACTAGCTTAACAGAAGCACTGTCGGCAGTTTTGGACCTATGCGGTCCGTCTCTGTCTTTATCCTTGCATTTTTTCGGAAGATCGGTAGTCGGATGGTTTATTGAAGCCATTTCAGAATACGGAGAACGAGAGCAAAAGAATTTAGACAAAGATAGCCCAACAATGAATAGTTTGGGTGTTGAACAAGGCACAAAACAGACAGCAAGGGATGTGGTGGTCTGGGCCTAAACAGGTGACACAGCAAGAATGAAAATCTCTGTGAGGTATTTGCTTTCCACAGGCAAGACAATTGTTAACTTTTCCCTGACATTGGTTAGAGCAAGTAAAAAGGATCCCCAATGGGGTACTTTGCTTTAGAAGACTTCAGGTTTGAAACTCGAAAAACGAAAATTTCAGGTAGTGGCCAACCGGCACTTGTGAACTGCTTCGGGCTCCCGTACAGCAAGAAAAGCTGAGGTAATGGCGTCGGCATGTTTGATAGACCTGATGTCATGGAAGAGCTGACAGCATCTGACGCAGAAATCCCAAGACTCTGGTATTCGGGCCGACCGACTGCTACCTGCAGGCAGATAACCCAAGTGTGATGACTGCAACAGTGAAACACTAATAACATCCATGGCCTTAAGCTCAACGCCAAAAAATGTGTCAACTCCTTTGGGAAAACCCCAGTTCCCATGAATTACCACATTAATGGTAGTCCACTGAACGCAGAAGACGTTACAAGAGATCTGGGAACACAGGTTGACAGCAACCTCTCTTTTGATCACCACATTGCCACTGTGGTCAGAAAGTCCTTCTATGTAAGCACATTTCATTACCAAGGGTTTTGCATCCAGGAAGAAAGAGGTCATGGTCTCCCTCTACTCTTCCCTCATTACGCCAATCATAAAGTACAATGCCCCATTTAGCATTTACCTCACTAGACAACTGCAACAACTGGAGGGGCCGCAAAAGTACCTCACAAAGAGGATCCTAGGCCTTAAACACTTGTCCTGTATGGACAGACTCAAAAAAACCTCCAAATATTCTCTGTCTCATATCACCTACTTAGAGACCATCTCTGCTCGACTTACAAAGCCAAGCCTGACACAGCTCTGTTAGAAATGCTACATCTAAAGAAATCCCAATCCCTCCACACCACACGGTCCAGAGACCAACTTCATTACTATAATCAACAGAACGTACCGGAGGGGACAGGTTCATAACCCAGAGACTGCCAATGCTATGGAATAACCTTCCCATACTTGTCAAGCAGAGCACCTCATCGACCCTCAAGAGAAATCTTGATGAGTGGATGGGAAATAGAAAATTCACCCTGGGGATAACACCAGTCGCCCTACTCGACAGAGGCACTGGGAAGGAAGGTCGGGTGGCATGATGCCAGGATAATCCTATTGCTAGGCTTGTAAAGGCCTCAGGGCCATTAGCCTAGTACACACCTATGAATCTATGAACCAAGAAGCCTCAATGTCATCGACCCAAACTTTACAGAAGTTGGTCCTGGAGAAGTAGATAGACCACGTGACTAATGAGTGGCACCCAACTGCATGAAAGAAGGAAAAAAACACTAATCAGCATTGCTGTTATACTGAAACTCTACCAAGATCCTTTCCGAATCTTAAATGCCTTCTACCCATCCATTCGCTAACCCATACAATTTCACATACTCCTTTGAAAAACAATTATTTTTACCTGAAATTCCATACTGCTTCAAAATATTCCACAACCAAATATGACTGATAGTTGTCATAAGCCTTCATAACACACCATTTTACACTGCCATCTCCCTACTGAAACATTGACACTCGAAATGGCGAGTTCCAGCACACTGGAGGAAAAAAAGGCTGAAAAGTCCAGAACAGTGAATCTCAAACATCACTGTTTTTGGGGGACAAGCCCTGAACTTACTCATACCACCCCCAAAATCACCATACCTCACAGAAAAAGTAATTCTCCAAGAAATTGCCACTTTGATTTAGTACATGCCTTAAATTGCCACTTTGATTTAGTACATACATCTTTTGGCCATTCAGTATCCATGTTTCAGGGCTCACTCTGGTGATCCACACATTTATTTAATATTTGTTTACCGGGAAAGTCCGATTGGGACACAGCCCATTTTCAATAGAGGCCCAGGGAGAAATGCTCCAGATGCAGGTCTTTGGAATGTTGTTGGAAAGTGGAGCACCTAGAGGAAACCCACGTGAAAGCAGGGAGGACACAGACTTTGCAGAGAAGATATCACCCCAGCCAAGAATGGAACGGGAGAGCGACAATGTTAACCGCTACATCACTGGCTGCCCATATTTCCTAATGGTTATCTTGCCACTTCTTTAAACTATTACCAACATACTTTGAATTTCTTCACTTTATTCAATTTAATCCCTTCTGCAAAACTTCACTTTTAACTTCCTCAAATCTCTCTTGTAAAACTGGCACAATCTTGTAATTAACATCACACAATGAAACTGTCCCATCAGTTTCTTAATTTATCTTTCTTCCACAAAAATCGGGTTAACATACAAATTTCTTATTCCTGTTATCCTTTAATAACACAGTCATCATTTAAAAAATGTGTTTTACAAACAAGTGATTGAAGGAAAACATTCTAGATTATAATGATGACATACAAGGGTCTCCTGTTTTCCTTGCTTTACTGGCCTATTACTAATCAGCCTAACATTCCCTCACAAATAATCTTTACTCCCCAAAAAGTTATTCTTCCCCACAGATGTGATTCCCAGGTATACATCATCTCTTCATTGCATTTAACCAGTTTACATAAAATGTTGTAACCTCTTCTTTCCTACCCTTAAATATTTTGCCCCAACCCCCCTATTTTTCTAAAATATACTTCTTTGCCACACTGCCATTCCCTCTCAATGTCCTTATATGCGCTCTTAGGTTTACTTTTGAATGCTATCCACCACAGTCCATCATTCATAAAAATCAAATAATCCCTGCCTCTCTCTTCATTCAAAACTTAAGCCTGCACACACCCCAGATAACCTTTTAACCCCACATTCTTCTTCAACAAAGAAAGATCAAACAGCTGCGTGACCAAAGAATTTTACAATTGTACATCATCCAGCCACCTCATTTACTGTATTAGTTTTAAAATCTCATTTTGTTGATTTCTCCACTTAAAACATAAGGGCCTTCTCCAACTACCATACGAAGACAAGGTGTGCAGAGAAACGGTAAACTCACTACCTACACCTCTCATATATGCAGAAATGTTGAGATTAAAAATCACTTATTAGTGTCCATATTTACTCCTACAAGTTAACGCTCCTAAAACATCCTTAGTCCTTCCTTAATTGCAGTAGAGGCAAATGTAATTATTGCCCAAAGTACCCATCCTCAAATTCATAACAATTAATACCCCTCCTTGCTCTCTCTCAGATGTATCAGAAACCTTTGTTTCAGAAGCATGTAAAAATGTTACCTCAGAACATGTATCCTTAAACCCATGCTCCATACCACCTATCTACCAAACAGCATTCTAAAGCATTTTTAGTTCTAGTTTAAATATTGTACATCAAACATACATCCAAAAACCAAATCCCAAGTAATAATTCTACGACTAGTGTCCCCTCGTGCATATTTAACATTCTGTGATAGTAACAGAAAAATTACCACTTACCTTTTTTCTGTATTTTTTGTCGCACCTTCCCTTTCTATATTTAACCACATCTCCTATAGATTCTATTTTATTTCACCATGCCCTTCACACTGTAAAACAAACTTATTTTCTCTTGCCACCACTTCCCCCACTCAGTTTTTCCAACCATTTCAGACATATCAGCTTCTGAAGTCTTCAGCAAAATCCACCATACCTTCAAATTACTTTCCATCATTTTAGAATCTATGTTACCTCATCCTTCCCCACATCACCGTCCCCTCGTATAACACTCAAATTTTCGTTAACCAGTTTAGCATTAGTATCACTTGGTTCCTGTTCTCCCCCTTCCCAATCGAATCACCATGTCCATCCATAATACATTTTGAAAACAGTACTTTACAGTATGCCCCCTCTGGTCATAGTCTTCAAAATCAATTACATTTGCTTATTAAATGACTTTAAACCCCAGATTAATTTTTTTTTTTTGGCTGACCAATGTGATCTTTCAGGCCACCTTGCTCCATTAACCTTCACAACACATGGTAAATGCGGAGCATGAATGAGAAGTAAAGCAAGTGTTAGTACCTACATTTTGCATGCTTCAATCCACAATATTCAATTATTCACTTTAAGACGTTTTACATACATCCACAAAATAATGACGTTTTATATCCTGGTCTAAGACGCTCACTCTAAACTGAATACGTTCGATCCAAACATTCACAGCAACTGAAAATTAATTTTCATTACACAGATGCACATTTTCATGTCTATACTATCCATAAAGTGTTAATTTACAAAACCACGTTCCCCAAAGGAATAATGGAACAAATATCCACTGCCTTAACCCCAGCAGTCTTACAAGCTTGTCCCAATTATACCAAAGTCTTTAGTCCTAATTTGCATTGTTGGCTTTTCTCTCTCTACTATCCACCTTTCCAACTAGCTCTTCCTGACTTCCTGGCTGCATTCAACTGTACTTCTACTCTCCTGAAGGTAGCAGTCCACCACCTCAGAACTAGATGTTACCAAACCAGTCAGTTCTTCCTTAGCCATTATGTTATTTAACAGGACGTCATAACGACAGTCTTCTGCCAACACCACAGCATTCTGCACCACTGTATCAGTTGTGTGCATTTGTGGTTACACCATTTTTGTTCTCCACAGTATAATTCATCATATCAACATGCTCTGACATATTTGATGCCATTTCATCTCTTTCCAGGAAAACGATCTCCTACTCTGCTGTCCAAAAGCTTAGAGTGAATTATCCTACATTTCCTCTAGTCAGTATAAATACCACCACAGACACCCTTGAAAACAGCCCACATGCCTAGTACGACCAACCAGGTTGACAAAAAAAACATTCAAATTGGTATGAAACTTTATAACTCGAGCACTGAAGTTTGAGAACTTCAAGCCATACCAGTTGCTGACAGCACCCTCCTCCAAAAAAATTTTTAATTAAAAATGAAAAGTACATTTAAACAGGATCTCACTATGTTTAAGTGAAGTGAATACAACTTATGAACAACATTCTACTGAACTTAACAGCCACCTGCAAACAACTGAACCGAATTATTTATTCTAGCTGTTTCACTTCATTTACTTGCAGGAAGTCACAGCAAACCAAACATACCATTCTCCTTCAACAGTGCACCCCACTGTTGGATGGATCCCTCCCAGTTAGGCTCTAGAACACTGACAAACAGCAGCAAAAAGGGCAGTACAGAACTGCAGATCTTAAAAACGCTTCATTAAAAAAGACATGGATCAAACTTTTTTTTTTTTTTTTTTTTTAACAAAAAGTAGGCAGAACTGAGAGTAGGGTATTAGCACCAGACAACTGGCAGCTAGCAGCCATTCTCAACGGTTAGAACCTTGTTTTTAAAATGTTTCAACAATGCCCCCCCTGTGACATTCACACTTTCTTGGAAGAACATTTGTTAAATCTTTTAACATCTTTTACCGGTGTGTTGGTGAAATAAAGTCTGCAAAACTGCACATATTAACCTCCAATGAAAAGCCAATATCCACAACTTGGCAACAGGTTTAATGGATGCTAAACATTCCCACATCACATTCAGAAAAAAAAAAAAAAAAAGAATTTCATCAATTGACAGTGCACACTTCCTCAATGCATACATATATTACCCTGCATCAGCCCCGAAAACAGGCCATGGGCCCCATAGGGATGAACTAACTCTGTTATAAATCTGATCAGAGTAACAAGGTCCGATTCCTACTAGACGGAACAGACAGCACACTATACAGTAAGAGTTAAATTATATGAAAAATAATTGTGTGTTTCTTTCTCAAAACTGTACTCCATCCGGCAAATTGCAGTACAGTTGGGTCTGCAAGCAAAGCATTTCTGCATACATAGTTATAGCTAGCAAGACTATCAAACTACAGCTCTGTCTTCTTGATGGCTTGTCCTCTCTTCAGAAACCCCATTCAACTCAGATACAGCTTTACGCCTTTTACATTTGTTTTGCCACTATTATTTTGTGACGCTTTCCACCTGCCATAATATTCAGCACTTTCTTCCACAAGTTTAGAAAGTTAAAGCTTTGTTAACAGTGAAGGGCCACTTGATATTCCAGAACACAAATTCAGATATCAAAAAGATATTAACCTTTAATATGGTGCGTCAAATGTTCAGTCCTCAATGTTACGCCTTTTTTCAGTCACAGCCAATACATAACACCGTATACCCATTTCCTTTCCCCTTTGCGCATTATACAGGGTTGCATCCTGTCTGCACTGGAAAAAATACCTTGGTCTCTTACGTCACCCCACAAACAAAAGCTGGGCAGCTGAAACACTGTGTGCAAAGAATAAGAGCTGTTAAATAAACGTCAAACTCAAAAAAGATCAAACATTCTACCAAACGGCATATTCCATAAGTTACAATATACTGCTTTCAATGCTAAAGTGAACAGAAAAGAACAAATAAGCAGTATTAAACAGGATTCTATTAAATGAACATCATGGAGGTATGGACAAAGTCTCAACCAAAACCTGCACACAGTTAAAAGCTCATTCCAACCTTCATGTGTGGTTGCCTGTGACTTATTAATTTAAACCTTTTACCACAAAACAATAAGGACTGCAACTTTGTCACCTGCTGATCATTCACGAGTGAAAACCCAACACAAAATACAAAAAGGAGAGAATGAGCTGTTGACTTAGTCTAAGCCAATTCTATCAGTTCAATGGTTAAAAAGCATTCCAGACAGATTGCTTTAGATAAATATTAAAAAAATAATAAAAATATTATACACACACACACACACATATATATATATATATATATATATATATATATATATATATATATATATATATATATATATATATATATATATATATATATATATATATATAAAACACCAAGATAACTATGAACTACATTTTCAAAACGTACTGCATTTGTAGAGTACTGGATGGCGGTGCATCACAAGAAATGTCGCAATCTACTATTACAAAATAGAATACAAGTTAACTGTCATACACCTCACCCAATTCTGCTCACTTCCTTAAGCACATCAATCTCATGACTGACAGCTTGTTCCTCCTCTCTAGTTATAATTATACTTCCCACTCTCGTCACACATCAATCAGGTTTCAAATGCAGCTTTGCAGGACTGTGCATATATTAAGACACTATATAAACATCACGATACTATAAATACTGTTGATTTTATCGTCAGAGCCAAATGCACAGAAAAAGGAACACCGTTGAACTGGCCAGCCCCAATCACAAATGCAGCACAGTACAACTGCTGCAATATGACAAAGGTTTCCTTAAGAAAAACAGCTGCCTTGTCAGCAAAGTTTACATTAAAAGCACTGTGGGTCTAACCAGCAGGCATCCCTCTGATACTCCCCCCAACTTTTTGCAGTTGACACATGCATTTAATACCGCAATGAACGACTGTCATCCACTTTGTTACTAGGATACATTCACCATGAAGTACTTCAATTACTTTTTCTGTACATAACATGCAGTTTTCTACATGGAGCTGCAAGGATCTTTTCAGAACCATGGCACAAACAACTGTTCTGCATAAGTTTTCTGCCTAGAAATTTCACGTTTGGGAGCCACTTTACTGTTTATAATCTGCAGCAGATAAAACAAAAGTCAGGAAAAGTATAGTTGTGTTGAGTGCTTGCAACAAATTAGTTTTTCATGAAAATCCACCATTCCAGTAACAACTCTTGGGACTTGGATTAGAGCAAGCCTGCAGAATCCAGAGGCTAACCGAATACCAGAGAATTTCACCTTCCACCATGGCCCAGTGGATGCCATCCCATAAGAAATCAGGATGTCACACGTACACAGAGTCGTCGGCTAGCATCACCTTCAGGTCCTTCTTATACCTGAAGAGAAACACCCGCTCACCATGGTAGTCCATAAGCACGACCTGCCCAGATATTTCCCCAAACCACAGAAGAGAAGGAAAGGACAGAGTGAACAGACACTCACCCCAACTTTGGTGAGGAAAGAAGGGGGCTGGAGAGTGTGAATTGGCACTGCAGCAGTGAAGGTACTCGAACATCTACTTTTATATCAAATACTTAACACAACTGTGCCACTTTCTTCACACTTCATTACTGCAGTAACAACTCTTGGCAAGACTTCCAGAGCTAGACAAAGGATTGGGAGGATAGCCACAAGCTGGACTGGGAGGAATCAGTTTCTGCAGGATGGCTAACAAAAAACCCGCCTTAGCCCTGCATGCAGCACATAGGTTAGAATGCTTGGAAAACATGTAGACAGAAGTCCAGGTGGCTGCCTCCAAGATACTGAGAGACTGGATCACCCTAGATGCAGTGGTAGCAATTGTTATATAACCCTAGTGGTGTGTGTCCTGACCTTACGGGATGCTGGCATTCACGGATGGGAACAAAATGAGATGCAGTTAGCAATCCTTTTGCTTATGGTCTACTTGCACCTTTTCCTTCCTTCCTTTCCTTTTGCGAAGGCTACAAATAGATTTTCTGTAAGATTTAGTTCTGACCAGACAGAATCTGAGCAGTCTATGCCCATATAAAGAATGTAAAATCCTTTCATCTTTAGTTTTGTGGGCATGGAAAGAACAGAGAAGTCAAAGCTTTTATTCAAGGAACACTCGGACATCACTTTGGGAATAAAGGAGGGGTTGGTACAGAGGAAAATCCTGTCCTTATGAAACATTGGGGAAGGTTCCTTACATGGATTTCAGGTTAAAGGCAAGGATGTCCAAGTAAGCATTTTTGAGCCAGCTGTTTCGGCTAACATCAAAAAGGGATAAGGTTACCTTTTCCAGCACAACGTGAAGGTCCCAAAAGGGTGGTGCTCCTATTACTACCTCTTCCCACCAACAGATAAATACGAATAATACAATAAAGCAAAGCACAGCCGCAGGGCTTACACTTATCACTTCATACATTAGTTTCTGATAATCAATCTCAACTCTACAAACTACTACCTAAAGTGTGCTTCGTTTCTTTGTTAAACTTCAGTGCAACCCAAGTCTGTTGTTTTAAAATGCCTTTACTTGTACAGTTTATTTCCCACAGCTTAATTTCTGGCCTACCCTGACAAATGGGCAACTGTGAAGCAGTGGACCAACAAATCAAAAAACAGAAACTGCTAATCCCAAATAACAGCAAGTTACGTGTCCCCAAAACCGACAAATCAAAATTAAATTCCTTAAGCACACAGTTCGCTGTAATTCCCTAAACATAATTTCAAAGGACGTATGACCAGAACCTTGAGCATGAAATCCATTACATCAAAAGATCAGCATGCAACAGCATGTAGCAACATAGCAAATTCTGTAGCACATTAAAGTTAGCACACTGAACTACTTAGAGAAGACAAGACACACACCCAGCAAACATTCATCCAAAAGGCAACTATGCAGAGTTTAAACACAAAAGATTCAATTTAACCTACAACGTAAAACAAAGAAATACTCATACTCTCATCAACATAAAATTTAACACTCCCATTCTTAACATCAGCATACTTTTGCCTGCACAAAAATATTTAAAAATAAAATGCCAAACTGACAATAATGAAATCAAATCTCTCCGAATATACACATTACCAAATACACACTATTTTGTTCCAAAGTTTTTTATTGATTTTTCAGTAACAATCATTTAAACAACAAAATTATGATAAAACTATGTACAGATTTTACAAAGGCCTCAGGCACTGTATGAAATATTATAGATATAAAGAAGAGTATAATATTCATTCATACCTTAAAAGTGACTAATTTGATGGATATAGATCTAAATTCAATGACTGAATAAGGGATAAAACTTTTGTCCAGGGGTTGTTAATCCATTTTCTGGGACATATTCTTGCTTCTTTAACTTTTATTTCCATCGATGCTACTTCAACCAAGAGAGTCTTGAAATCTTATAAGGTTGGAATTGAGGGTGACTTCCATCTTCTTGTAATACATTTTTTGGCTACTGCTAGAATTGTCCAAAAATGCATGTTTTGGCTACTGCTAGGATTGTCCAAAGAAGATACTTATTTTTGTTATTCCATACAACAGATTCATTTACATTCAGAAAAATTAACGGTTGTGATAATATAAAGGAATCAGTAAAGATGGCTTGGAGAAAATTTTCAATATCATTCCAAAATTTCTTAATGTGTGAACAATCATAAAAGATGCGAGACCAATCGGCCTTGCATTTTAAAGAGCATCTCCAACACGTCACCTGCTCAGAGTTAAATTTAGAAATCTTACTAGGCATGTAAAAACCTCTATGCAAAAATTTCCAGGAGAAAACTTTCCACATTTGTAAGTTAGGTGTTGAACATTCCTTACCTGTTGTAAATTGTATGTTCTACCATATCCAAGGCTATCTAGACTGAAAACTAAAAAGCAGCTGATGATGCTTTGGGCTTAGTGTGTGTGTGTGTGTGTGTATATACATTTTATACACAGACACACATATATACACACACATTATATATTATACACACACACACACCTATAAACAAACATATACAGACATACACACACATGGGTCCCCTGCATTTTACCACACGTACATTTGTCCAACAAACACAGGGATGGGATTTAATGTCGACAGTACAGATGGCCAAATGGTGGATAGGTCCATGGTATGGAATGTCGACACTGGTATGGGGTGTACGTTAGGGTCAAGAATGAGTGAAAGATGGGTGTTGTGTGGGAGTCTGTGTACTACGTTTGAGTGTACGAGTTTGTCTTGTGTATTGACAGTGTTACGGGAAGATTTTAATGAGGTTAGGGTGTAGGGTTAGGTTTGAGGCTGGGGGAAGGAGGCAGCGTTAGCACCCATTACTAAAGAGGCCAGAGGGGCAGTGCTTGAGACTTCTCAACATAGCATTTCTCATTTTCATTGCCTTCCTTGATATTGTTTCAATTCTGCCCAATTTCAGTACTTACTACTCGACCGTATGTTATGGACCTCTAATCCATCACAATCATGATGCAGGGCAACACTAGAGACAGACTACTTGGTTTACAGAAAAAGTACAGTTGTACTAGATCAGTGTTGCAGTAGCCTATGCTATATATGGGGCATACCCTCCCTGCCACCACAGTCAGTTTTTCAAAGCTGAACGGGTGTCCTCCACAAGCACTGTAGTTCAAGATGAGCTCCTTACAAAGGCAGTGGGAAAATCTAAGAGCTTTCTTGCCCCACAAAGGGAGGAAGGGCCCTGAAAAGAACACTACAATTAACAGTACATACATCCATATCCTGGCAAAAAAAAACGATAATTGGAAGGAGGGGATGGTTACTGCAATAGTTCTCTATCAGAACATAAACTGTTATGGTAAACTAACTTACACAGCTGTACTATGTTCAACATTAGAAAACTGTTCTTCCCCACTTAACCATTGAAAAGAAAGGAATGGGTAGTGGAAATTATTCAGGAAGATGCAAACTCTTCTGAAAATACAAGTAGGGAGTGGGATAAAACTAAAGGTAGAAGTGAAAGATATATGGTTAAAAAGTACCCAGACGTATTGCAGACTAGGGGAAATCTCACAGAATACAAGGCGCAACTGCAAAAGTGCTGAAGAAAACAAGGGATCACCTTAATAATACATGCATGAGTTTAGAAAGACTACTGTTAAGCAACTGTGTTTTGATTACACCAAAGCACAAAAAAAAAAGTTCTGTACTTACCATAATGTTCCATCTGTGTTGTCTATCTTCAGTCCTCCTTGATGATGGGTCGGACCCTCTCTCCCAGATCTGTGTCGGCCGTTGCAAAAGCTTGAGGCAATTTGAAACTCTCGAGCTTCACCCTTACCCATAATGCACCAACCCCCATTACCTCAGATCTTGTCTGCAAGCTACAAAAGAAACATGCTCTCATAACTTCACATATACATATCATATAAAAAAGGCAAACAATGTAAAACACACCTTGGGCCACTAAAGACAACTTTTACCAACAAGCTACTGTGTGTGAACAAAGTAAAGCAGTGCTACCACGGTGGAGGTTAAAATCTACTTTAATAGACTCAAACAATAAAATCTACAAGATCTATAAAAACTATAAAACTCAGAGTAAAACAAAAAATAAATACAAGTGGATAAGCACTTTCGGCAGTTGCCTTCTTCAGATCCTCCACAGTGGTGCCGCAGCTTTACTTTGTTCATACATAGTATCAGACAAGAAGGCAATGCCACATCTGGAGCTGGTAATGTTCACAAGATACAACATATTTGCTAGATCTGCTCACTCTTCTAAAATAAACCTAACAAAAGGTTGGGGGCTGGTGGGTGGGGAGTTGACGAGGAATGAAAATCACAGATGGAACGTCATGTCAAGTGCACAGCTTCTTTATCTGATGTTGTCAATTTTCAATTATAGTCAGGGAGGACTCCTGGACGGATACTCCTAAACATCATCTAGGCCAATGATGCTCCACTTCAAGACCAAATCCATTTTCTAATTGATAAAGGCTTGGGAAAAGATCACTTTGCTCCTGTACAAATGTCATCCATGGATGTTCTTGATTCTAAAATTGAGGAAACTACCATGGATCTAGTTCAATGAGCCTGTATTTGTTTTGGTAATGTAATATCCAATTTGTTACAAACAAAACAGATGCAGCAGTAAGCTACCTGTCTACAAAAATTTGAGCCCTGGTTTACCAATTTCATTATCTGTATAAAAAAAAAAAAAAAAAAAAAAAAAAACAAAATTAGTCTGTAGTCCTGATGTCTTTCTGCTCTATGTAAATAGAAACGTAGTTGCCTACAAACATCCAATAAAAGTAGTCATTCTTCGCCCCATTTGCATCTTTTGCGAAGAATACTGGTAAAGTGAAATTGATATACTACTTAGGGGCAAAAAGATGCCTCAGTTCATAACTTTACTATCTTTGTGAAAAATCAGATATGGTGGTTTCTCAGATAAGGCCCAAGTATCAGAAATTCATCTGACAGAATAACGAAATTTAAAATCAAGTCATCTACAAGTTCAAAGAGGAAAAGGATAATGGTTTGCCATACCAGATTCCAATCCACCGGAGGAGTAGGATCTTTAAACAAAGGCCTTAACAAAAGTATGCCTTGTAAGGAAGCTTTATAAAGCTTCTGGGAAGCTAGTGAAGAATCACAAATTCCACTATGGAAATTAGTAATTGCTGACAAAACAAACTGTAGACATAGTAGCTCCTTTGTTAAACGGTAGAGTTAAGAATTGCAGAATGCTATGAATCAGGGCAGAACAGAGTTCAACATGATTTTGAAGAGCTCAATGTCCAAATCTTTCCTTGTAGACGGTTACAGAAAGATATCTGCCAGACAGGTGCAGAGAGCATAGGTTGTCCATCTATTAATGGGTTTGGGGAACCTAGCAGTCAGCTTGAGATTCTATGTGGATGGATTACTCTTAACAGTAGGTCTGGATTTGTATCTAAAATGCAAAGTTGGTGAATTAATGGAGGCCAAAAGGAAGGAAAACAATCTGTGGAGGCCAGTAAGGGGTAACTATGATGAATTTTTCTTCAACCTGGCACCTTCCTGCAGAATTTCTGGAATCGGAGAAATATGAGGATATGGATAAAGGTGGCGAATGTTGAAAAAAAAAAAAAAGAGCATCTCAGTGATTTCTCCTGTTGAGGGAACAGGGCAAAAAATAGCTGCTGCATTACTGCTTAGAGGAGAGGCGAAAAAAATCACAGCATGGCTGGCCCCACTGACGTGAAATCATTCTTCACATTCTTGAGGAACCAACTCAAGAGGAAGAAAGAGGACAAACTGAGAAGGGTAAAGTGCTATCAAACTGAATTGCCCAGGAATGTGAAGTAATATGAAAAAGCGTTTAGATGAAATGGCTCATGTTATCTCCTGAGCACTTCTCAACAGAGGGGAGTAAGATCTTGTTCCGCCTTGTCTGTTCAAGTACCAGCTAACTGACATGTTGGTTTCAACTGCAACTGTTTCTAAAGGGAGAACAGCCTGAAAAGCCTGCAACGTTAATAGTGTTGCTCTCATCTCTAGACCACAGATTTAGAAACTGGCCTCACGGGGGACGATATGTCTTGGACTGCCTTTCCCAGGCGATGTCCCTCTACCCAAGCTGGGAAACATCCATGCTTTGTACGGCCTTGGGCTGCAGGTGGGGGGGGGGGCCTTGTAGAACTTTATCTGACTGAATCCACCACTTGAGATCTAGCTTAGATACTCTGATGATTCATATTGAAATGGACATGGGATAATGACGTATGACCATTGTGAGGCAAGCATCCATTGAAGAAGTTACATATAAAATCCTGGCCAATGGTATAAATGTTACTGCTCAAGCCATTGATTCCACAGCTTGAAGAACCAAGTAGCTACAGTCTTGGTATTGCAGACTTTTTTTTTTTTTTTGGAGTTTATAATTATATGCAAAAGGGCACATGTATGAACATTTTTTCTTCACATCATAAGTTGACGCCTGTTCGGGACGTACTGAGCCAGTCATCTAGATATGGAAACACCTGGAATCACTGTACTCTCAAGTGAGTCGCTACTACTGCCGTACACTTGGTGAGCTTCATAAGGGCTGTGGTGAGATCAAAGGGTACTCTGAACTGATAATTACCAGCCACCAGTGGAAGCATAAGAACCTTTAGGAACATCTGGTCTTTTTTTTTTTTTTTTTGAATGGGGAGGAGGAAGGAAAAAAGATATCTGCTGTAAACTCTAGTCAGGTTTTCTGACGCAAGGAAAAAACAAATCCCCCTGAATGCATGCAGAGGAAAGTTTAGGTTCTGTAGCTGTTAAGACATTTCCACGGCTTTAGCAGGGTACCATTGCCAGTGCGACCTGTAATGTTTTAACATGCACTATGGTCATTCACAGTGAACTGCAAATGCCGTTTGGTGCTACATTAATGTAGCTAATAAAAGGATGTGTAATGAGCCATGGTGCCCTTCCAAAGACCATAGTTGCCTACATTCGGTACCATAAGGTCACTGTGAGAAAAGAAATTGTGCATAATATACCATGTCACTCCATAACACTGGCCATGCTTTAAGGTAAAACATAGGGATGTGACGCACGTAGTTAAGTGCTGCACGTGACCTATAATGCTACATTGTTGACTCTATTCTGCACATTATTTCTCTTATAGACATACAACTGAAAAAGTTATTTCCACAGTTATGTGCGTGACACGAAAATAGCAGAAGGGAGCAGCTTGCTCTGATAACATTAGTCAGAAAAATCTATGGCTGGACTCGTGTTGTGTGCGTGCCACTGCGAACACATTTTATGTTATACATGTAATTCTAACACACAGTCTTATGTCTTGGGAACATAGTGGTATAGCAGTGACAGTGACAAGCAAACTGTACAGTTTTTGTTGACATTGTGAAGATAGGTGAAGGCTGCCAGCCTAGCCAGATAGAATAATACAAGCCACAGGCTTGTTCTCTTAAATGGGAAAAAATGGTGTTAAATGTGGAACTGCAAAAATGTAACAGTGCACTCTGCTGTAACAAAGCGGATAAGTTAATTCTTTGATGTCAAAACTCGGAGCTGAGATGTCTAGATAAAGGCATTCTGCCTAATGTTTTGAAGCCAAAGTTAATGGCTAGAATTTACATGTATAATTTCTTTTATTGCTCTGGTTCCTCACCAGCTGCAAGATCAAAAGGGCTATTAACTTCAGAGAGTCTGTTAGCCTGGGAACCAGAAAGAAATTATGCATCTGAAATGAATCAGTGGTACTGTGTTATCAATTTAAGGACAGAAAGGAGGACAGCATTTGTCTTGAGAACATCCAACTCACCACTCTGCCTGCGTCTATATACAAGTAGGATTTTAGAACTGTGTTTTCTCTTAAATATAGTTAGGAAATAGGAAGATTAGACTAATTTGTTTTCTGTGATGTCAGAACTTTTCTACTGTATTATTTTAAAGTACTTCTCTGTGATCGAAGAACTCTTGACTAGCACTAACTAGTTAAATGTACTGTCTTGTATTTTAGCTGGATTGGATACTCTAAATTGGCCCTAGGCGTGAGTGTGTGCCTGTGTGTGCCTTTCGTGGAAGGTTGGGCACCGGGCTGGCAACTCGACACATTAAAACTGCACTGCCAATCATGAGCGGACAGGTGATCCGCTGTGGCAACCCTTAACCATGAAATGCCGAAAGACGACGACTAAATATTTTTTAAACCTTTCAACTGTGGCTGTTTTGTGTAGAAATAATTTAAGATCTAAGAGTACACTGCATGTATATAGTGATACTGTAGGAAGTCACTCCAAATAAGCCTTGAATGTTTAGTCGCACTTACCATTTGGATAATAATACTGCACAGTATAATTGGACACCCTTTCATAAGGGCCTTTGAGTAGCCGATAAATATTAGTTGGGTGGTGGCAGTGATTTCTACCATATGGTCTGGGTAAAAGGGGCACAGCTGGAGAACCTGTGCCAGCCTTCCCCATGAGAGTCGGTGGGGTTGTATATAACTCTCATCTCAAAGTGTGTGTGTGTGTGTGTGTGTGTGTGTGTGTGTGTGTGTGTGTGTGTGTGTGTGTGTGTGTGTGTGTGCGCGTGCTACTTGGGCAGGGACACAAAGCAATGGTTGGACAGAGAGGGTGCTGGAGGTTTCAGCTTGCCCACTAGGCTGTGATCTGGACCCCATAGCTGTGGGAAGTGGGGAGTCTTATTGTGGACCTGGAGAAAAAGGGAGAAACCAGTCCCAGACTGTGATCTCTGTGTGCTCTTAAGGGAAATTGTACTTTACTGTGTGTGTATTTATTATCCTTTCCCTATATGGACGCCCCTCAGTGGTGTTAGTGGTGAGGATTGAGGCTCCTTGATTGCTGGGCCAGTGCACAAGCATCACATTAATTGCTTGGCAGGGGTGGAATATCCACACCACTAATTACCTTCATTACATACCTTTCTGTCTGGGTGATAATTTATCATTTCAATTGCTTCTTACAGGACTTCACTCTCATTCGTCTTTCAGAGACCTTAACATATTTTTTTTTTTGTCTCCATCTTTTCATTTAGTGACCACTGTCCCTGCGATCAGGTTCTCTCTCTCAGTCCCCCACTTGCTGAATCCTTGGACACTAGCCACATCTGCAGTGAAGAAACCAGCCGCTCTACCCACGGCTAGGGACTGCAGCTGCTCCCTCACCCCCATCAGTTGTAAATACATTCCCCAGTTAACTTTTTCTTTTTAGTTATCAGTAAACCAAGATAAAGCTCTAGCGAAAAAAGGTAACCCCGTAGATATACTAGAATTGCCCACTTGTAAAATAGAGGCAAAAAGGTACTTAAACTGCCACTTACTGTCTGCTTCAAACTAGTATATACCCAGAAAGAACACAGCTGAAATCAGGTCTATAGATTGTTAGGAGTTATTAGAATCTAGTAGGAAAAACAATTTGGCTATCCTACTAGATTCTAGTAACAATTTGGCTACCTAATATAATAACAATCCTAACCTGTGTACTTCTAGCTCACATTACATCCACCCAAGGCTCCACAGTCACATGCCAACAACTTCCACTATACTCTCTCTCAACACCCTGCCTTAAACATTTACACTACAACTATACAACCCCTGCTGCCAAAAACATCATCCCAATACACACACTCCATCATCAAACACCTAACACATTCAAAGATAAAATATCTCTAAGATACCATAAGCAATTTACTATGTATGTAAAACATATCCTAAACACCCTCTATAAACTAGCCCTCGCTGGAGACATCCATCCAAACCCTGGTCCTCCCAAATCCAACCAAACCACAAACCCTATTCCAAGCAACCCCCCCACCACACAAAGTACAGTTGTGTACACTTACCATAAATGTAGATGTTAGAGTGTATTCACTGTTGCAGTCATTACATTTGGGTAATCTGCTGGCAGGTTGCCCTCAGTTGGCCTGAATTCCACAGTCTTGGGTTATGCGTCGGTTGCTGTCTCCTCTTCCATGACGTCAGAGGTATAAAACAGGCAGTCGATGCCATTTTCTTTAGTTTTTCTTGCCCCCGATGTCAGGTGCCCCAAAAAAGGTATAAAAAAAATATTTGATGTATTATATATATATACATACACACACACACACACACACACACACACACACATATATATATATATATATGGATCACCTTTATATCCTCGAAATCGCGTTTCGCCGACACACTAATCACAGACGCCAAAAGACCGACAACGCAAAACACCGAAAACCATTACACCAACACACTACACGTACACACAGTACACTACATAACATATCCACTATCCCTAACCAAAACCCTAACCCTAAGGTCCGACACTACCGCACACTTACCCTACCTGCACCCAAACCCTAACTCACTTACCCACCCCTAACCCCAAGATCCGACACTACCGCACACTCACCCTACCTGCACCCTAACCCTAACTCACTTACCCACCCCTAAACCCAAGGTCCGACACTACCGCACACTCACCCTACCTGCACCTAACCCTAACTCACTTAACCCACCCCTAAACCCACAGTCCCTCACTATCGACACTTACCTGTCCGCTCCCTAACACTAAATCCCTCACTCGATCGCACACTTACCGAGTCCGTCGGGTTCACACCTTGTCGGTCATCTGCGTTGCCTGTGTTTTCGCCGTCGATTCCGTGTCGGCGAAAGCCGCTGTCGGGCACCTGAAGGTGACCCATATATA
>NC_056739.1:813297249-813382249 GCF_019279795.1 Protopterus annectens
GTGGCAAATTTGGTTGTTGCTTATTGGGAGAACACTTTCCTTTTAAATAACCCTAGGTTTAAAAACATCATTAAGTTCTACACACATTTTTTAGACGATGTATTTGTACTTATTCAGGGAGGTGAAGATGTTGTTGTAGATTTGATTAATTACATGAATGATTCTTCTACATTCTTAAAATTCACTTACCACTTTTCGGTTAGTGAAATTGATTACCTTGACGTTAAATTGGTTAAAGATCTTCACAATAACCGATTTCTGTCTAGCATCTTTAGGAAGCCAACTTACTGTAATGCTTTTTTGCATTTTTCTAGTAACCACCCCTGGAAACAAAAGAGATCGATTGTTAAAGGGCAGTTGGTTAGAGCTGTACGAATGTGCAGCACAGCTGTGGCCTTTGAACATGAGTGTTCTACTTTGAAAGACATGTTCCTTAATAGGGGATATCCTATTGATTTAATAGACAGTTTAATTGAAGAAGTCTCTTTAAAAAGAGATAATGGGTTTTATCAACCCCTCCTTCAGAGTAGTAAACAGACCACTGTTGTCATTACTGAGCCCTCACTTGGTTCTTCTTCCTTTTTAGAACCTCACTCTAATCGACATGAATTTGTTGGTCCTTTGCTCTTGCATCATTTGCCTAGCCGTGACTTTAAGACCAGTTTGATTATCACACACAACAAACATGTCGGTGATATTTGTTCTATTGTTAAGAAGAACTGGCACTTTATTCAAAATAGTGCTTTTTTATTAAACATATTGGGCATACATCCCTCTTTTGTGTTTAAGAGGGGAAGTAATCTAAAAGAACTTTTACAGACAGGGGAACCTTCATACCCCTTATCAAGACAAACTGGGTCATTTATTTGTGGGGTTTGCAACTGGTGTAGACTCTTGAAGGTTGGGAGTTCGTTTACCATTAGAGGCAAGAAATATATCATAAAACACAAGATTAGTTGTAATACTAAATCAGTGGTTTACGTTGCCCTCTGTGATTGCTGCCCAGCATTTTATGTTGGTAAGACGGACCGTAGATTACGGGACCGTATTTACCAACATAATTATGCTATAAAAAATAAAAAAGGTGATAATGCCCTTTTGAAACATATTCTAAATCATGCTGGGCATAGTTTTCACTTTATGGGCATCGATCTTGTCAG
The DNA here is from genome assembly GCF_019279795.1 of Protopterus annectens. Lineage (NCBI taxonomy): Eukaryota > Metazoa > Chordata > Ceratodontiformes > Protopteridae > Protopterus > Protopterus annectens. Next base: position 813,298,410 of record NC_056739.1, read on the forward strand.
AGTGGGTATTGGGGGGGGGGCCTCAACCCCTTTTACTTGAAACAAGAGAACTAGAATGGCAACTTTTATTGGATGCCTTCTCTGTCCCTGGGTTGAATGAGGCTTGTAACATTTCTGCAATTTTAAAATATAGAAGTTACCTTAGGTAGTAAAAGTGTGAACTATTTATTTATTTAACATCCTACCTCTTAAGAGCAGTTTTTGTAATGAAATTAATAGTCCATTCATGCTTAATATGAAAGTTCTGCTTTTATATTGTAGGTTTTAATAAACAACCCTATTTTATTATTTGATTCCACAATTTATGAATGTGCTTATTGCTCTTGGAGTGTGCTCCTGTTAGTTTTATATATTTTTCTATTCTTATTTTTATTTTAATTTCTTTTTGATTATTATACAATTATATAATAACAGTTATGAATTGTTGTGTGTATTTTGGTATGCATATATGTTTTAAACAAACAAATATATACATTCTTTAAACAAATAATGAATTACTTTGTTTAATGTTGCCAAGGAAATGACATCACGTTGCTTGGCTTGAGGTTTTAAATTGTGCTCATTTGGCGCTTCTTTCTTATGTCTGATGAAGCTTCTGCGTTAGCAGAGGCGAAAACGTTATTTTAATAAAGTACGTTCACGTTGATTATTATATCTTGACTTTGTGAGGTGTTCCTTAACTCATTTACGCTTTTCCGTTTCACAAGGTGAGGAGGGAGTTAAGTTATATGTCCATTGAAAAAGCACTCTCAGCCAGATTTTTGATAGAGGTGTCTTTTGAGTTGAATTTTGAATGCGGGGAAGGAGGATACTTCTTTTAGGTGAAGCATGGCGATTGCCAGAGTTTGGATGAAAGAATGCAGAAGAAATGGTTGGTGCCATGCAGTTTGGTTTGGGGTGTCTGAAGTGAGGGAGTTAATTTGTAGAAGTTGTCAAGGTTATAGGGGGTAATTTTATTATGGAGTTTGTCTGCAAGATATGGGATGGCACCTGGATGAACTAGTTTAAAAAGAAGTAGGAGTAGTCCAATTCTGTAGGAGATTGGTAGCCAGTTGACTTTGGAGAGGGTGAGGCAGTGGTGTTCCTGAGCCAGGGATTGGAAATAAATTGGCAGACTGTGTTTTCAATGGAATATAGAGTGGATGAAATTTTTTAGAAGCCAAGTCTATGATGGAGAGCCCATATTCAAGTTGAACAAGGAGGACTCCTTTGTTTATTGCAGCTCTGTATGGTCTGGTGAGAAAGGAATATGTCTTCTAGGACCAAAATAAAAGAGAACTGATATTTTCTTGATGTTTTCAATGTGGCTTTGGAATTTACTTGGGCTTTTGTCCATTCTGATGTCAGAGAGGCAAGCATGTATCCTATCTGTATGTAAGCATGACCAACAGATAGCATACATTATATGTATAATACAGGCAAGTGTGTAGTCAGTAAATTTCATTTTGTACTCATAACTCTTATTGCTGCCCCCCAACCCACATAACATTTAAAAAATGGGCACACCACTCAAGCTGCCCCCCCCAACACTTAATGTGTCTAAAATTTGCAACTGCCTGGTAAATAAACTATCTGAAATATTGTTTTAGATGTTTAATCCTCTGTGTAAGCAAGCTATACACATGTTACTAGAGGTTCATAGGAGTTTACTAGTTTAATGACCACAAGGGCCTTTTTAAGTCTAACCATGCATCCGAAATTTCTGACAAAGTCTGGAATCCTTGATAAGTGTAAGCAAGGGCTTGGAAGATGAAACATTTACAAACAGAAACCTGGGAGATTAAACATTTACAGGCTGCCTGTATCCATATGTGCCAAACTAGGAATGCATTTCCTGTTTCCCATCCAATTGTCCAAGTTACACTTGAATTGGGTTAGGGAGGAAATCTGCTTTACAAGGATGAAGACCCTGTTCCAGAGAAGGGGTAGTCTCTGAGATGCATACCTGTCTCTCCAACAGGTCCTATTTACATCACAGGTAAGGTTTAAGTCTTTAGAATGGGTAAGTCTGGTGCTGTTTGTTTTGCAAATATACAGAAGGTCCATCAGCGTGGGGTCTGACAATGGCTTGTATGCTAGGCATTGGACTCCCTTCAACAGCCTGTAGCAGACAGAATAAAGTGATAGGGCCTTGAGGAGGTCTGCATAGGACAGGTTACTTACACCCTGTATTCGTTTAGACAGGAACCTCTGGATGTTCCACTTGTTGGATATGCCTGGTTAGGTACACACCAAAGGGGGTATTGCTTGCAATGACAGGTCTGATGAATGCCGAATACAGTGGAACAATGATTTCCTTGGACCTATATGCCATACCTTTGTTTATAAGTTGCACAACATAGAATTATTTCTTCACTACTGTAGACACGTGATGGTCAATGGTTAGATTACTGTCTATGTGGGTCCCCAAGTCCCTGACTACTAGGGTCAACTCTTAGGGGTGTGTTGTCAATATGATAGTTACTAGGGGTGGATGACTTCCCAAAGGATACTATTATGCATTTCTTGGCATTTAGTTTTAGTCCATGGCTCTAACACCAGTTGTTTGTCTGTGTCAGACCCTCCTGTAGAACATTTGTGTCAGTGTGAGATTCAATGACAACTCCAAATTTACAATCATCTGCAAATTTAGTCAGCCAGAGGCCATTGACATTGGCGTTGACCTCAAAGAAGTAAATATCAAAAAGCAGCTGTCCCAGGACCGATCCCTAAGGAACTCCTCTTGTGACTGGCCTCTTTCTAGAAGTGGTCTCCCCCAATTCTAACTTCCTAGGTTCTGTCTGTGAGTCAGCTGGCTATTCAACTGGTGACATAAGGGTTCATATCTAACCTCTTGATTTTGTCAACAATGGCCAAGTGGGAATGATAGTATTTAAGATGGTGGTAAGTGTGTAATTTTTTAACTCCTTTGAAGGCTGTTATGCCGAGGCACTAGAGTTTTGATATATGTTATTTTAATAAACTTCAGATATGGATTTGGATCTACTGTTTTTTTTTTATCCTGCTTTGCCTATAGTTGTGGTGTATTGTATCAAATGCCTTGGCCAGGCCAAGGTAGGCAGTGTGAGCCATTTTGCCCTCATCCATTGCTTTGGAAACATTCTCAAAGAAGTCCACTAGGTTGAATAAGCATGACCTGCCCTTGACAAAACCAAATTGGTTTGGATCCATTGTCTGGAGGTGTCCTATATCATTGCTGATCATTTTATGATAATTCTTTCCATGGCTTCACACATTAGACTAGTGAGACCTATGGGTCTGTAGCTTCCAGGGACTGTAGATGGCTCGTCCGCCTTTTTTGCAGAGGGATAACTGTTGCCTTTCTCCATTCATGAAGCACAAAGCCTGTTTGAAGGCTACTGTTAAACAGCAATTCCAGGGGGGCTGATAGGTCATATTTTATGCTATTCTGGGATATTGTCTGGACCCACTGATGCAGTGTTTTTGGCCTTAGAGAGGGTATTAAGGACCTGTTCCCCAGTGATAGCAGGGTAAGTTATATTTGGTGGTATTCCTGAGGCAAGATTGAGGGGGAGAGAGGGGTAAAGTTGTAGCTGAGTTTGTTGGCCAGTAAGTTTGCTATATCTTCTGGCTCAGTATAGGTGGCTCCAAGAGACATTAATTTAGACTACTATAGACATAATACGGCCCGATAAGGCCCCAGTTTTCTACTAGTGCTCAGAAGAAAATGTACTCTGTAAAGTACAAAGGGTATGCCTGGCTACTACCTTGAATACAGGCACTTTATTAGTTGTGTAATATCAAAACTGTATTAGGTTTTGTCACAGGTGTGAACTGATATGTATTACAACTCTGAGAGAGTGAGGAAACTCACTGAAACTGCATCTGTCATTGAACAGAATGCTGTGTGAGAAAGCTAAACTTCTTGGTTTACCTTATATTATTACTTAGTTAAATGTCTTGGTTTATTTTCCTTATATTGTTCCTTATATTATTTCTTACTTGATTGCATTGTTTGTTTTAGAAAACTTGTAAAACGAAAAAAGGCTCATGCAGTGAGCAATCATCAGCAACCCTCAATGCACTGCAGACTGTTAGTTCTTCACTGAAGTAAATAAAAATGCAGACTCCAGGTGTCACATAAAAATGGAAACTTTATAAATTCTAAACCTAAAAGGATGCCAGCTACATAAAAACGGTCAAGCACTTTCCTCCATTCAACTTTGGTCTTCTTCAGAACAGTTTGACTTACATATAAAACCTCTTTTTATTTAAAAATCATGCAGTCATGTGATGGTTCAATTAGTATAACATTTAAAATTGTAAAGAGACAAAGTTACATTTAAGCATATAAAATATGATTTACCACAAGAAACAATACAGAAAACATCAGCCAATCTAACTAAAAATGCTGTAAAACAGTGTGAATAAAAAGATAAATGAGGTGAATTAAGCTTTGTTCACCAACCCTTATATATTGGTGAATTACTCAAATTTAAAAACAAGTAGCAAAAATTCATATTCAAATTCCAATTTTTTTGTTGGCTCAATTTAGTAATGTATAGACAATCCCAATAAATTAATAAACTCATTTGTCTTTTCATCATATTCCATAAACCACAAATATTGAGTACCCACAGTTAATACACATGTAAGTAATTATTCTCAGACAAAATTTCATTCAAAATAGGTTACCCTTGCTATTATAATCAAGCTGGTTATTTGTTATGTGTCCTAACCTTTCATTGCTTTGCCCTGTCTTAGATCTGTACTCTTTGTTGATTCTGTTAGTTGTCAGCTGTTATCTGTGCAATTAATATCCCCCCAAAAAACACTGCCTGTCGCCATGGAATCCTGACTTGCTTCTGCCTATTCCTTAGCCAGGCTACTAACACTTGATTTGATGAAGAAGTGTAGCAATTGCCTCGTTTACTGACATCCCACTTCTAACACATACAAGTTCCATCTTACCTATTAATCTAAACAAGAGGCTAATCTGTCTGTAACACACACTGTCAGGAAACAGCACAGCAATAACATTAATTATTTCAGCATTAAAACATTAATTCTGCATATGCTGAGTAGTAAAGAAATCCTTGCCTAAGCTTCCTAGGCCTCCTAGACATCCTACTAGCTTACCTCAGCCACATAACCAAAATACTAACACCACATACCCACAGCTCTTATTACTTGGAGTCATCTGCACAGCAAGCCTGTACCTGTAAGGTCCATAATACTGTAGCACATCATGGAAATGTCTTGGTCATTTGTGACTCCATTTTAAGACATACAGACACAACACTTACCAGCTTGGCAAAAGATAGGGTGACAGCTGCCTCCCTGGAGCAAGGATTACTGATGTCACAAGGGACCTTAGGTTCCTGCACCACTCCAAATAGTTATCAGTTTGTAGTTGCCAGTGTGGGGGTGAGGGGTGAGTAAGTTTCGGTAGTCCACCCTGGGAAAGATGCAGAGAGATATTGCTGAGATCTCTGCTCATGTCTCCGAAGAGGAAAAGGCCCTACCATTGAGCAGCATTCTACCATCACAAAGGATGATGCTAAATTTGAGAATAAAATAATAGGCTAATAAATTGGTGTCATTCTACAGGAATCTGATGTGTATCTGTATTGAATGAAATAGTTGACCCACCTGCTTTGCCAGGGATGGCCTTCATCTCTCACCCCATGGTTTTCACATACTGGCTAAAAGTTTTACTAGTCCCATAGTGCCCCCCCCTTTTTTTTTTAGACAGAGTTGACGTGATGGACAGCCCAACATGAGGCCTTTCTTAACCTTGAAGATACCAGCATTTGTTAAATTACAGAAACTTGGTTCCAGTGTAGCGATAGCGTTCTCTGCATTCCACTGTACAATGTCTATTTTGCATTTGGATCCACTGGCAACAGTGAGGAAGTGTAGGTGTTTACTTGTAACCTCGTTGCCTCGCACCAGATTTCACATGATACAAATCTGGAGCTAGCTGAAGTTATGCTCAATAAAAAGAATTATCACTTTACAGACAATTAATGATTCCCATCTATGAATCCTTCAGAATGTGCAGAATAACTTAACCAGGTAGAAAATTTAACAGTTGATCCAAATACTTTTCTTATGGGTGACACATAAACTGGCAGACATTTACGATCAACAACAGATATGCTCAGAAATGTCTGACTTTGTAAATGTCAATGCACATGACCAAAGTGTCCCACTGCCTGCTAGAAGTGTTAATCTTCTTGCCCTTGTTCCCACACATATTTCTCCTAGTTGTACCAACCTGCTTGTTACCCCATCAGAATCTCTAATCAAACCTGACCATCTCACTCTGATCTTTTCTGTGTAAGCCTGCTTTGTTGCCCATAATAATGTCTCTGCGTTCAGGGGTTAATCCAAAATCTGTTATTTACTATTTACTGATCTCAGTGATAATCACCCTGTAACTGAGGCTGCTCTGAATTTTACTCCCCCTTGGATAGATGCACTGAAGCATTGGTACAGAGCTGACATAAGCGTAATGACAAGTTAAGAAAGAAACCCGTATGGTGATGCTACCACATCAACAGACTCAATAATAAAAAGAAAAGCTCCTGGCCATTGTTAGAACACATTTACTTCATCAGTATAAAAGGGATTTAAAACCAGTAAGTAAGATGCTCAAACTTACCACTGGGAAATTTAAGGCCAGCTATGAACTTAGGATTGCAACTAATTCAATAGGCAGCAATATGGCCTTCTTCAGCTATATTTGTAAGCTTAGACACAACCTACCATTTTGAACTGAACTAATCTCAACTGGTACTTCCTTCTCTGATCCAAAGACATTGCATATATTCCTGTAGACAAATTTCTCTTTTAATGTCACTCTTCTCACCTGGCAAAAGTGGCAAAGTGTTTTAAATGATCTTTACTCTGTTTTGTGGTGAAAAAGTGACTTTTAAAGACTTTTTAATGATGCAGAATTTTGCTGCTTGTTTTCCCTGGGAAAGAGACATCATTTTCAACTTGACCATGGAACAAACTATTGGTCCAACAGTCAATCCTTCCTCTAGCCACAAAAAGAAAAAAATAAGCAAACAGCCTTTCCCACCACAGTAGGCTAGCAATTTGCTTCAGCCCTAGGTTGGTGACTTTGCTGTTGTCATAGTTTGTTCCTCAGACCACTCATTTTTTACCGTGGATCACTCTGCTGTAGCACCTACAGCCACTATGGACTGGGGTTAGGCATGTTCTTTGTGGCTATTGGAGTTTCCTCAATGGGCAAAGGAGCACCACTCTTGTCAGTCTTGGGAACAGGGAAGGCGTCCCTGTTTGGTCAGAATGCTGTGCATATCTCTGGGGAAGCTGCTACTGTCATTAACAACACTGTTGGCCCCATTTTTCCTGTCAGATAAATACTAAGCTAAACATGTAGCTACTCCTCTTCAAATTTTCTTAGACAGGAATAGTTTGTAGGGTCTAACTCAGGTTTTTTTCAAACTATTGATCCTTCTTATAAGATGGTTTCTGGTAAATGAAAGAGGAATACCTCTTTTCTTGAAGAGAGTCAAGATTCTGAATCTGGACAGGAAGAAAAAGGGACAGATACAAGATTTTTCTCCTCAGTTTTCTGAATCAGACTCAGAGAAGAGTTTAGTTTCTGATTTTCCCTGTGGAGGTTTCTCTTTCTCTGAGACTATTTCCAGAACATGCCAGTGTTTTCATTTGGAAGGCACTTGAGGTTTCTCAGTCCCTCGGAAAATGTTGTGAACTGTTACAGAAGTAATTACCAGAACCTATACCCATCCCCCCACCCACAGTTTTGTCAGCGCTGGAGGATTTTCCTGACAGTCAGCCTGCTGCCTCTAAAAAGGCAGATAGAATGTATAAAGTTTCTCAGCCTTTAAATGTTATTATACACTCTTCCTAAATCTGACCCAGCCAGCTAATTCTACAGATGATAAACATTTAATAAATCCCCATCCTACTCTTTCTGAGAAGGATGAGAAGATGATTTATAAGTATGGGGGGGGGGTGTATACTTCACATTCATAATTTTGAATGGTCAGGGTCATATGTTAAAAGTTTATTCTGATTCATTGTGAAAGCATGAAGAATATTTTGTCTGCAGTTTCTTCTCGTGCGGAAAAATATGCTTTAAATAAATACATTTTTTACATCATACAAGTTACCACTCATTGTTTACATTGTGTGTATGACTCAGTTGATACTTCTTCCAGGGTTTTGGCCACTGGTACTGTTTTGAAGAGGTTTGCCTGGCTGCATTCTCAGAACCTCCCAGAGGAAGTGAAAAATTGGATTTTAAATTCTCCTTTGGAGAGAGATTTATTTTTTGTCCCTCTGCTGCTGGGGTGATAAAAAAATTGTGATGACAGGGCGTCTAAGTTGATACAGGGAATTTCTAATATTTTTCAGCCCTCTTTTTCCAAATTTTCTAAGGGATTCTCTAATCCTCATTCAGTTTTTGGCAAAAAGCAAAGTAAACATTCTCAACAAAATGCAGGTAAAAAGATGTTTAAGAGCAAGTGACAAAGGGGGTTCCAAAAATAATTCAGCCCCCACCCAAAATAAAGGTCAATCCAACAATTCAGTATAACTGTTTAAGGGACACCCCCCACATACACACATACTGACAGTGCCATTTCGCTTCCAGAAAGTCCGAAACTCTGCTTTTCTCATTAGCAATACACAGTTTCAGACAGATGGGTTTTGAAGATTATCCATCAGGGTTACAGATGGCAGTGGGAGGAAACACCTCTTTTTCAGGAGGTAATTCCTCATCCACCAGACTAGACTCTCTTATTTTACTCTGTCCTTCATCACATGGTGTTACATGGAGTGATATAAGCAGGTTCTACTTCTCAGGTTGGGAAAGGTTTTTATTCAAGGATGTTTAAGTGCCAAAGAAAGAAAATGCATGGAGATCAGTTTTGGCTCTTCCTTTCCTAAACATGTTTGTGATAGGGCCCAAGTTCAAAATGCTGTTACTTCACAGCCTGTTACCTCTTCTTCATCATTCAAGTTTCCTGATAACACTAGATTTATAAAATGCTCATCATCTCATCCCTATTCATCCAGACTTCAGGTATATTGTAGTCTTTCCTGTTCCAGCACCAACATCTCTTGTCTTTTTCAAATCCCAGTGCTGGGAATTGTCAAAAGATAAATCACTTGGTGGAGACATCAAATATACCTAAATCTGGGACTCCCCTTCTCCTTCCCTGTTCCAAAGCAGTCAATCACCACAGACCCCTCAGGCTTTGCTAGGGGAGCAGTTTCAGGAAGGTTAAAAGTGCAAGGTGTATAGGATACCAAGGACAGATGTGAGCACATAAATATAAAGGAGATGCTTGCCCTGATCAAGGCACTCAACTCTCTGAATCATTATTGGTTCCTGGGACCTCTTCATGTTGTTACAGGCAATAACATAGTCATGTGGTGCATCAACAGGCAATAACATAGTCATGTGGTGCATCGACAGGCAATAAGTCATGTGGTGCATCAACAAGCAAGGCAGGAGCAGGCTGTACCCCCTTTGCAGGCTTGACATGTTGGGATATAGCTTCACAGCACAATCTCACTCTACAGGGATCCTACATTCTATCAGAGCAAAACTGTGTGGCAGACAAGCTGAGCAAGAAAAGGGCAGACCCTCATGAGTGGAGACTAGATCAGGGAGTCTTCCAAGATTTGATCTATCTGTGGGGAGTTCCTCAAGTAAACCTATTTGCCTCCTCTCTGAACAACCAGCTGGCAAGATTCTGCTCCAGAACTCCATTCAAAAATGCCTGGAAGACAAATGCCTTTTCTTTTCCTAGGACAGGAGTGTTCCTGTATGTTTTTCCATCATTTCCACTGATATCCAGGGTCCTTCTGAAGATTCAGAAGGAATCCCTCAATTTCATTGTGGTAACTCTCCTCTGGCCAGGCAACAGTCATTCACCCTTCTTTTGGAAATGGTCAGGGGCAACTACCACACGCTTCTTCAAAGAATGGATCTAATCACACAAGATCAGGGATGTTTGATACACCCCAACATCAATCATCCTCAGTTGACAGTCTGGATGATAGGGTCTTAATTCCCTTTAGGCACTTGTTTATTAAGGATGTGCAACAGGTACTAACAGGGTCAAGAACGCCTGCTACTAGAAAATCATATATTAGCAGATGGAAAGGTTTTCTAGTTAGTGCCAGCAATATAACAAACACCTGCTCAGTGCTAGTTGTTCTCTGGTTTTACAATACTTGTGAAAGTTACTGTCTAAAGGCCTTTCTTACTTCTCCATCAAGATTAATTTATCACCTATTTCAGCATGCTTGCCCATGGATCCTCCTCTTTCAATGCATTCTCATATCAAAATGTTTTGAGGTGGGTTTTGCATAAGAGCCCTTCAAGAAAAATCAGTGGCCCCTCCTTAGAATCTTCATTTTTAGAGAAGCTAGCACTCGCCTCATTTGAACCTGCTAACCTGGCTGACTTGAGGTTCTTAACATGGAAAACAGTTTTACTGATTGCTCTGACCTCGGCAAGAAGGATATCTGAGTTACAAGTTCTTATGGTGAGTCAGTGTCACCCTATCTCATTTTCCGCAGAGACACAGTTTATTTGAGAACAAATCCTTCTTTTATGCACAGAGTGGTATCTGAATTTACTTTAAGCCAAACTATCTATCTCCCCATTTTCTTTCCTGAACCTAAAATGAGGGGAAAAGGATACTTCACATCTTGGATGTCCACAGACAGCTCGGGTACTATCGTGACAGAACTAAATCATTCAGATCTTCAAATCAACTGTTCATTTCTTATGAAAGTAAGAAAAGGGGCACCTGTATCAAAATAGACTTATTTCCAAACAGTTGTCTAAGGCTATTACATTTTGTTATACTCGCCACAGCAAAGCTATTCCAAGTTGGGTCAAGGCCCACTCTTCTAGAGCCTTGGCTTCATCTGTGGCTTTTTGGAAAGGGTTGGATTCTACAGGTATTCACGAAGCAGAAACTTGGTACTCTGTACATATATTTAACAATGTATTACAATCTTGACTCCTTGTCTAGGTCCAGATCAGGCTTTGCAAGGACCATCTTCCAGGGGCTCCTGCACCCTTCTTCCACCTCCCAAATGTAGCAAACTAGAACGATCTACCCATGTAGCTAAGGTTACCACAGCAGTGATCAATATAATGAACATAGTACAGTTGTGTTAGTAAACATACCTAATGGTAGATGTTTGAATGATCACTGCTGTAGTAGCCTCTCCCTCTCTCCACCCCCCTTATTTTTTGGTGTATTGTTTTTGTCAGGGTGTGGGCATTCATTTTTTGTGTTTTTGTTCTTAGCATTGTCCTTTCAGAGATCAGCCTCCCTTTTTCTGATGGCATGAAAGCTTTGAATGTCATGGCACTCAAACCTGTCTTTTCAGTCAGCTCAGCTTGAGCTGACTAATGGTTATAGCACTTAGAAGGTGGCTTGAAGCTTTGGAAGCTGGCTGAGTTTTATGTCTTATGCAGGATATAACCAATATAGCTAAGGCTACTACAGCAGTGATCATTCGAACATCTATTATTATGTTAAGTTTACTTACACAACTGTACTTTTCTTCATAACAGCCAAAATACACTGTTATATCTACCAAAAAATCAGTAACATTCTTTTCTCTATTTATCTTTCATAACTGTCTAGACAATAGTTAATTTTACATAACTAAGACTGAATAGCATGTTACAAAGCTGACAACTCAATATCTACCTACATTTAGGTTGTAATATATTCTTGTTGCCTTTACAGGTACCAAAGTGTAATTTTTAGTGATTGTCTAAATATTGTATTCCAGTGGTGATAGAAAAGTCTTGTTATGTACTTTTTTGTGCTATTGAATAAATACCATCACTGTATTCAGTATCTTAGCACACTCTTTGTAATGTTTGTGTATATGTATATATTTTATAGATATATACAGGTATATACACACACTCATATCTATCTATCTATCTATATATATATATATATATATATATATACTTGTGTGTATATATATATAATATATACACACGGATATATATATATATATATATATATATATATATATATATATATATATATATATATATATATATATATATATATATATATATATATATATATATATATATCTACAGTGGATATAAAAAGTTTGCACACCCCTGTTAAAATGCCAGGTTTTTGTGATATAAAAAAACGAGATTGCAATAAATAATTTCAAAACATTTCCCACCTTTAATGTGACCTATAACATGTACAATTCAATTGAAAAACAAACAAACTTGTTAAGGGAAAAATATAAAAAATAAAAATAAACGTACAATACGCTGGTTGTGTAAGTGTGTACACTCTTAAATTAGTACATTGCTATGTGTACATACCCTTAAACTAATACTTTGTTGAAGCACCTTTTGGTTTAATTACAGCATTCAGTCTTCCTGGGTGCACATCTGCCATCAATTAGAGACTCTGATTAACCCCAAATAAAGTTCAGCTGTCCTAGTAGGATTTTCCTGACATTTGCTCAGTTGCCTGCTACAGCAAAAGCCATGGTTCAGAGAAAACTTACAAAGCATTAAAGGGATCTCATTTTTGAAAGGTATCAGTCAGGAGAAGGGTACAAAAAAATTTCCACAGCATTGGCCACACCATAGAACACAGTGAAGACAGTTATCAAAAAGTAGAGAAAATATGGGACAACAGTGACGTTGCAAAGAACTGGACGTCCCTCCAAAATTGATGAAAAGACAAGATGAAAACTGGTCAGGGAGGCTGCCAAGAGACCTACAGCAACACTGAAGAAGCTGCAGGAATTGCTGGAAAGTACTGGTTGTGTACTTCATATGACAACAATCTCCTGTATTTTCTATATGTCTGGACTATGACGTAGGTTTGCAAGACAGAAGCCTTTTCTTAAACAGAAAAAACATCCAGGTCCAGCTAAAATTTGCAAAACAATACATCAAGTCTCCCAAAAGCATGTGGGAAAATGTGTTATGGTCTGATGAGACCAAGGTTGAACTTTTTGGTCACAATTCCAAAAGGTACATTTGGTGGAAAAACAACACTTCACATCACCAAAAGAACACCATCCCCACTGTCAAGCATGGTGGGGGCAGTATCATGCTTTGGGGTTGCTTTTCTTCAGCTGGAACTGGGGCTTTAGTCAAGGTGGAGGGAATTATGAACAGTTCCAAATACCAGTCACTTTTGGCCCAAAACCTTCAGGTGTCTGCTAGAAAGCTGAAGATGAAGAGGAATTTCACCTTTCAACATGACAATGACCCCAAGCATACATCCAAATCAACAAAAGAATGGCTTCATCAGAAGAAAATTAAAGTTTTGGAATGGCCCATCCAGAGCCCAGACCTAAATCCAATAGAAAATATGTGGGGTGACATGAAGAAGGCTGTGCAGAAGAGATGCCCTCACAATCTGACAGATTTGGAGCGCTTTTGCAAGGAAGAGTGGGCAAATATTGCCAAGTCAAGATGTGCCATGCTGACAGACTCCTACCTAAGAAGACTGAATGTTGTAATTAAATCAAAAGGTGCTTCAACAAAGTATTAGTTTAAGGGTGTGCACACACAACAAAGTATTAGTTTATGGGTGTGCACACTTATGCAACCAGTGTATCGTACATTTTTTATTTTTTATATTTTCCCCTGTTTTGTTTGTTTTTCAACTGAATTGTACAGGCTATAGGTCACATTAAAGGTGGGAAAAGTTTTGAAATGATTTATTGTGGTCTAATTTTTTTATGTCACAAAAACCCGCCATTTTAACAGGGGTGTGTAAACATTTTATACTCACTGTATATATATATATATATATATATATATATATATATATATATATATATATACACATAAAACTTCTAAAACCATGCAAGAAGGAAAATAAAAAAAAACAGAGCCTGTGTTTAGAGCTTAAGCTCTTTATTAGTGAAAAGAACTTCATCAGAAAATAGCTGTATATACTTGTGTGTATGTATGTGTATATATATATATATATATATATATATATATATATATATATACATGCACACACACACACACAGTATATATATATATATATATATATATATATATATATATATATATATATATATATACACATACACAGATCTACTTTGTTTCATTGAAAGCTCATTTCATTGCATTTCAGTTTCCCTGACCAAATTGCTGAAAGTTAAAATTACTGAAAACTCATTTCACCAAATCTCATTTCACTGACGTGAAGTACTGGCACTGTGTAGAGTACTGTAAGGCAAGTAAAAGGTATATGCCCTTTTCCCCACTGTAGTTCTACCCTGGAGTTAGTATATATAGTTAGGGGGGTGTGGGTGGCACAGCCCCCCATTTAGTTTGGGTATATATTGTCCTCTGGAAAGAGTTAGTCATTGGTGTTGTACGTATGCATGCCTGTGGTTTAAAATGTATCGTTTTGAAGCTTTTGGTAAAATATAATATAAAATCAAACTAGGTGAGGGGCAACACCCCACACCTCCCACACCCCCTAAGTATATATACTAACTCCAGGATCGCACTACAGTGGGGAAAAGGGCATATACCTTTTACTTGCCTTACAGTACTCTACACAGTGCCAGTACTTCACTTCAGTGATTCGGTGAAATGAGTTTTCAGTAATTTGAGATTTTAGCAATTTCGTCAGGGCGAATTCAAAATCAGTGAAATGAGCTTTCAATGAAACAAAGTAGACCCATATATACATACATAAATGCACGCACACACACACACACACACACACACACACACACACACATATATATATATATATATATATATATATATATATATATATATATATATATATATGGATTCACTTCAGAAGATCGAATTTCCGAAATCTCGAACTACAAATAACCGAAACCAAAAGCTCGAGTTTCGGAAACTCGAACTTCTGAAGGAAACCAAAAAAAAACAAAACAAGGGGGCTGGGGCCTTGCCCCTGCATCTTCTAGTGGGGGCTGTGCCCCCACACCCCCTACTTAAATATACCAACTCCAAGATCGCTATAGTGGGAGATGGGAAATCTCCGCCTTGCGCTGTATGGAAGCGAAAACGGAGATTTCTTTACTTCCTGCCAACACCACGAAACAGAAAATACATTACGTACAAGGCATGCAACAATACTTGCCTCTGTGTGCACGTAATGTATTCAGGTAAGTAAAGTGTTATTTCGGAACACTACACACATTCGATTTATTAAAATCTCGATCATATCGTCTCGACCATATGCAAATCGATATTTTAATAATTCGATTATGTGAAGTGTTCCCATATATATATATATATATATATATATATATATATATATATATATATATATTTATACTGTTCTGTAAACCTTATGTATTTGACAGCTGTATGTATTTGCCATTGTTTCCATGTTATATGTAGAAAAGGGACTTTTTTCCAGTCCACCTACCCAGTTAATAAATATGAATGAATAAATAAAACTTTTACTAAAAACTGTTCCTTAGTTTAAGCCCTGCACTTAAATATATTATTGCTCTCAAAAACATGTTTCTTAAAAATTCATAGATACAACAATTACATTTTTATGTAGAAACTCTTTATATTTGTTGTTATTATCCATTGTAAAGTAGTAATGGAGCTTTTCTCCCCAAACATCCTCAGAAAAAGGGTTACTATGCCCAGTCAGACTTTCCCGGTAAAAACATGCAATAAATAAAGTAATGGTATACAACCCACTAAGATCTTATGATAGCGGGTGGAGCTGTATAATATTACTGTCACCTGCTGTATGTTTTATAAATATTTCAATCCATATAAATTTAAAGCAAGGAAAAAATATACTCTGCTTAACCTTTATACAGGAAAGCTATAAAGAAAAGTTGTTTTCCTTCAAATATGAAGGTGTGACACTCACTTCCAGTTTAACTATGACATTATAGATTACCACCCTTAAGGGTAAAATTAACTTAGAGCTCTTTGAATTCTACAAAATCTTACAGTTCCTTAGCCTTGAAGAGAGAAATGCAATTCGTAAAGAATATCGTTCATTTTCAGTTAAAATATGCTTTTGCATTACTTGCATATGCCTCTATAAAGGAAACAGGCTATCAGTTCTGCACACAAAAACACACACATGTTACACATGTGTTACGTATGTATGTATGTATGTATGTTACGCATACACATGATAGTTTCATTCTACTAAAGAACAACTGAATTTTCTGTTTTATCCATAGGGTGAAGACTATCCAGGAAAGCAAAATACTAAGAAAGGTCCAAATGTTGTCTAGTGGGAAACTTCTCAGAGTTAACGCAGCAAAAAATAATAGCAGGGACACAGTGTGAAAGTTAAAAGTAGATCATTCTGTTTAAGTAACAGCGCACAGTACATTAGCCACTTTTGAAGAATTTAACAATCCAGTTAATTCCTATATCCATTAAACAATATTGCATTATGCATTACAATATACAATGTTAGTCCTAGCAGATATGTGTAACAAGGAACTCACAAACATTATTTATGAGCCTGTCTTCATTTACTGATGAATGATACCCAAACTCCATACCTTTCATTGCCTTTTACAGTACAGCTGTAGTTGTGGTTCACTTGTTTGTGTTAAGAGAAATTTAAAGTCTTGTCATCAGCTTGGTCTCTGACGTATGGAGCTAATCTTACAAGTAAGCAGGGAGTTTTAACTTAATCGTTTCAACTGCTGTAGGTAAAGTTAGTTTACATACTTTTGCATTTCACTTCATAAGGAAATTTTTTTGCAGTTGTGGGTAAAAATAGTTTGCACAATTTTGCATTTCACTTTGCAAAGATCTTCTTCTTCAATTGTACATAAGGTCAGTTTACATATTTTTGCATTTCACTCTGCAAATATATCCTTTCAATTAGTAGCACATTTCCAGTCACAGCTATGTTTTTTCTAGCAATGAAAGCTAATATTATCCTTTCACTTTTATGATTCTAACAGTATTTAAACAGAGGGCATTTGCTGCATTTGTGTGTATTTGTTTGTAATCTGACCATGATCACCATGCTGGGTGCTTTCTAGCCAAGAACATGGCTCTTAAGGGAAAACTCAATGCCTATCTGTCCAGGCTCTTTAAGCAAAACTCACAACTATCTGTCCAGAGGTTCATAGGTCCAGTGGCAGTGACACCAAAATGGCATACAGGACTTGGATTTGAATCCCACATAAAAGCTATAACATTTTCACTTCTACTAGCAGTGATTAACATACCTCAAAACCTATAAACTAAAACACGAACTACTAAACAGCCAGCACGTAGGTGATTATAATATGTAATTCACACGAGCTCGAATGTGTTTTTGAGTGCTTTTGTTCTTTTATTATCCAAACCAAGAACTTCTTCAGAATGAAATACAAGTCAAACAGCTCCTTTAAAAAAAACAGGGTGATAATACCACATGACCACCAGGAACCAATCAGAAATGCTAACCAATAATTGACTCATTATTCCTAAAAGAAACACTGTACCAATAAGTAAAAGTTAAAACAACCATAAAACCTTATGGCATGTTACATAAGTGCATACAAAGCTAAATATTAAGCTTTACATTAATCTACCATTCTTTGAAATACCTCAAAACCTCCAGACATTAAAAATAAAAGGCTGTTTATTTACTTATATTTTTATTTTA
Source organism: Protopterus annectens (assembly GCF_019279795.1). Classification (NCBI taxonomy): domain Eukaryota; kingdom Metazoa; phylum Chordata; order Ceratodontiformes; family Protopteridae; genus Protopterus; species Protopterus annectens. The sequence goes on from NC_056739.1 coordinate 813,316,058, forward strand.
TTTTATTTTACATTTGTTAACCGGGAAAGTCTGACTGGGCACATATCCATTTTCAGCGGAGACCCGGGTAGAAAAGCTCCAATAGCATGTCATAAAGAAATTACACAACAATATCATACAGGGATAGAGATTCCATATAAACATAAGTTATGTATAGATTAACAATTCCTTTAGTAAAGTCAGCATACAGCATTCTATTAGTAGGGTTTATATAGAATATAAAATATAAACACACAAGAAAAAATGTTTTCTTCTTTCTAAATTATGAGTACTCTCAATATTTTGTTACAGAAATAACCACTGATTATTAAGCTTTACAGTGAAATGAATTAGGGGACCTTTAGTAGAATCCTTGAACATGGTATTGGTGCAAATTAACCTGGGGAGTAGCATGAACAAAGCCAATTGTTTGAGAAGTGGGTTCTCAGGAGTTTCTTAAATTGAATAGTGGAGGTAGTGGAGGTTATTTTGCTAGGTAGTGAGTTCCAGATTTTGGCAATAGTGCAGGCAAAGAGAGATTTGCCAGCATCATTTTTGTGTCTGATAATGCTTATTAGGTTCTGAGAACTAGATCATAAGGCTCTGGTAGGGATGTAGGGGTTAATTATATTTTGAAGTGCAGGTTTTTTTTCTGGAAGGTAGAAGAGATTATGTGCTATTGTGAGTTGATTAAACAGAAGTAGTTGAGGTAGCTTGAGCCAATTCAGTTGGTTAAGGGCGAGACAGTGGTGATGTTTATATGAGGTTTCTGTAGTGAACTTGGCTATTTTGTTATAACAAGATTCCATTTTGTTCAGATCACTCTGGCGGAGATTAGTAAGGATGGGAGAGGCATAGAGAAGGATGGATAAGAGATGAGTTCTTGCAATAGTAGCTTTGGTTTGTTTAGTTATAAAGTGTTTGTTCCTATAGAGAAGTCCCAGTTTTTTTACTAACTTCTTAATGGTTTGTGCTATATGGATGTCGAATTTGAGGTTATTGTCTATTTCTACACCTAACAGTTAAGTATGTGCAGTTGGAGTGATTTGAATGTTATCTTTGGAGTGAATGGTGAAAGTGTTGTTGAGGAGGGAGCATGACCTGGACTGAAAAGAATTAATTTAGTTTTTATGGGGTTAAGAATAAGTTTGATATTTGTGAACCATGTTTCGGCTAGAGTAAAAGTGTTTTGGGTGAGGATTTGCAGTTCCTTTAATGAGGGGGCAGCACTTATAAGGGTGGTGTCATCTGCGTATTGTACTACTGATGCTGTGAGTGAGGAGGAATTGATTTGTTTGGTGAATAGTGAGAACAATAGAGGGCCAAGAATGGATACTTGAGGGACACCTATGGATAATGGTAGCAGGGGGGACAGCTGGTCATGCCATAGGACTGCTTGCTGTCGACCAGATAAGTAGCTAGTAAACCATGATATAGTGGAGGGGCTGTGGCTTAGGGTAGATAATGTTTGAAGAAGAATGTTATGGTCTACCATGTCAAAAGCTTTAGATAAGTCTAGGAAAATGGAAGATACAAATAGTCCCTTGTTTCTATTGTGGTTAACTATATCTGTAAATGATAGTAATGCTGTGGTGGTATTGTGGGATGGTCTAAAGCCATGTTGGGTTTTGGAGATTAAGTTGTTTTGTAAGAGGTACCGAAGTAGTTGGGAATGTACAGCGTTCTCTAATATCTTGGATAGAGGTGAGAGTATTGCGATTGGGTGGTAGGTGGTGAGTTCTAAGGAGTTGTCCCCTTTATGCAGTGGAATAATGTGTGATGTTTTCCACAGGGTGGGGACTTTGAATTCTGCAAGTGACCTGCTTATGAGGATGGACACAGGACAGGCTATGGCGTCTGCTGCTATCTGAAGGAATTTGGCTGGTAGGGTGTCAGCAGCTAGTGTGGCTGGTTTGAGTTTCTTAAGGAGCTTTGAAATAATTTTAGTAGGTACAGGGTGTAGGGAAAAGTTGGTGGTATTGTTTTGAGTAGTAGGGTGGCTTTTGCTAGCACCTGGTATTGGGCTGCTAGTGGTATTGAGGGCATTAGTAAGGGTTTGGACTATTTCAGTAAATAACTTGTTAAATTGTGTGGGAATGTTGGCATGGTTGTTAGGTAGTACTGGGGTTGGGGTGGTGGCTTTATCTGGGTGGATTATGCCATTTATTGTAGCCCAAAATTTCTTAGGGTTGTTGGTATATTTTTCCTGCATGTTTTTGTAGTAGTTACTGTTGTCTAGTTTGATTTGTTTTTTGGCTTTGTTTTGAAGTTCTTGGTAGGTTTGCCTCAGAGTACTGGTTTTGTTCTTTTGATGTTGACTCCAGGCCTGATCCCTCTCTTTCATTGTAGTCTTAGTGTATTTAGTTAGCCATGGAGCATAGTTAGCATTTAGTCTTATAGTTCTGGAGGGGGCATGACAGTTTAGGATTTGCAGGAAAGTGGAGTTAAAGTACTGTACGGCATCATCTAGAGATGGTAGTTTTAGGGGTGTCCAATTACAGCTTTGTAGTGAATTGATGAAGTCAGTTGTTTTAAAGATCTTTTTGTTACGTATTACTCTGAAGTTGGGTTGGCTTATGTAATGGGGTCTGTTCCGAATTAGGTAGATTGGTTGATGATCACTTAGACTGTCAAATAGACAGCCAGAGTGCCATACTAGAGTTGGGTCAGATAACAGAATCCAGTCTAAGATGGATTCGCTTTTGAGGTTTTGTCTGCTCTGATTCGGGTGGATATAATTTGGGTAAATCTATGGAGGTTAATGTGGGTAGTTGGAGTGTGGCTAGACCAGTTCAGCCAGTCAATATTAAAGTCAACTAATAGTACAGTTTCTTGTGGTATGGAGTTTGAGATCCAGTTTAGCAGGTTTTCCATTATAGTAGTGTTATTGCCTGGTGGAATGCAGCCACCTGCAATAATGACATGTTTGATTTTAGTTTTAATTTGGCAAGGATTAGTTCAACATCTTTGATTTCTTGGGTGTTATAATCAATTTGTTCAATGCTGAGATGATTTTGGAACAATATAACTATGCCACCACCCTTTTTCCCTACTCTGTCTCTGCATATTATGTTATAGCCAGGGGCTGTAATCTCATTTTATGGTGTTCTGGTTTAAGCCATGTTTCAGTTAGCACTGCTATTTCTGGTTTATATACAGCTAGAAGAGTGTGAAGGTCCTAGATTTTGTTAAGTATACTTCTTGCATTTATGTTAATGAAGAGGAGAGAGGAGGTAGGTCTATAGCTCAGGGGGTTTGGCTGATTATAGTCTGTGTAGGGTGTTGTGGTGGGCCCTGGATTAGGGTGAATGCTACCACAGTGAATGAGTTTGTGGAGTAGGTGAAGATACAGTTTAGTTAGTTTGTGTAGTAATTTAGTATGTTTTAATGAGGAGTGAGGGTTAGATCTGACTGACTGTTTGTAGTGGGAGTAAGAGACTGATCTAGAGGAGGTGAGGTCTAGTGGCATGATAGGGAAGTTGCAAAGTTTCAGGGGAGTGCTTAGAGGTTCAGTTTGCTATTGTGGGGGAGTACTGATATTTAGTGGAGTGTGGTAAGAGGAGAGGTAGGGGAGCAGGAGAAAGGTGATGATAGTACATAGGTAGAGTAGTGCTTTTATTAAGTGGGACTGTTGTTTATAGTTCATCATGTTTGGTGAAGAGTGTTTAAGGGTAGTATCTTAAAGTAAGTGGGTGTGATATACTAATAATGAGTGATAGTAAGGGTATGGTGAAGGGTGTTGGTTTATAAGTCATGTGTGTGGTGTGAAACTCTAATTGGGTGGGAGGGAACTGATAGAGTGTGTGGTGTCTAACTATAAATCTAATTGATATGGGGTGGGTGGGAATGGGGGAAGGGTAGAGGAACAGAGTGAGCATAGTGAGCGAAGTGGAGCATAGCCAGTAGTCCAAGACACTGGAGAGTTTGGGATACTATCAGTGTTAAGTGAAAGAGAGCCTATTACTGCAATATGTATCCTACATGGGTGGAAGGTAGTTATGTGGCAGTTATGTAACCTTAGACTAAATTCAAATACAATAGTCAGTATATCAGAGATGTGTTGTGTAATTCAGGGAGCTGGAGTGTGGGCAGGATGGGTAGGAAGAGGCAATTTGCACTCTAGATTACAGAGGAAAAGGAGTGCAGTATAACTAAGAAGGTAACAGATATATGGTGGGGGTGATGCCTGCTGCTAATCTGTGATGCAGCATTTGACCACACTAAAGTCAGTCAGCTGTCCTTAAGGGAGTACACTATGTAAAGTACACTAAACCAAGAAAGCTAACATACATTCACTACTTTCAGGTTATGGCTCTCCCAAACTTCTTTGCTGGGTCCATAGTATTTTCTGGGTGATTCTTAACTGATGTAGGTATTTGATGGGATGTGGGAACCCTTAAATAATGGTTACAAATGGTCTGGAGGAGGGAAAGAGATAGTTAGTACTCAGGGTGTTTGCATACAGGCTAGGACAGGCTTTTTGTTCAAAAATTGCTTTCTTTTTGTTTTTGTTTTTGCACTACTACCATAGGTATACAAGGTTCTAGCACAGCAAGTTGGTCATTCAGGTGTTATATTTAAGCAGCTTTACCTTATAAACAGCAAAAAACAGTTCAGGAAGTGTTTGCTTGTCTTACTTAAACAGTGCAGTCATCAAACTGCAAGACCAATTTAGAAACTGCAAGGTCCTAAACATGTAGAAATATCCATGAAACAGTAAGCCAAGTGGAGCTATGGTATCTGAGAGTACATTTAAATGTCTCAGTACAATGAGAGGAGGCTGGATATGTCTCCAACTACGTTTACCCCTGCAGGTCAAGCAGAATCTTAATTTGCAGTTATTTAGACCGGTAACCCAAGCCAAATGTTGTCCACACAAAAAGTGGGTTACAAGGACTTAACTATCAAGTTTTATCTAATAACTACAGGATGTATTCATCAACATTCTAATTAATCATAGCATTAATAAGCTATATCCAATGCAAGTGGGAGTCACTATGCTATATTATAGACAGCCTTTGCTGTAGCCATTAAACGTTTTAAGCAGACAGTGAATTACCACTTTAACGGCTGACAATGCTGACAGATAGATATACTTGTGCGGCTATTATGTATACACTTGGATGTTAAGTAAGCCAGTATCCAGAAATAATCAGGCTAATTCAGTTATATATCAGACAGCATACAGTACTTGATACTGTTTAATTAAAGGAGCTGTTGTGCGCTTGCCTTTACTGTTCCTAAAATATAAGGCAATGCACTTGGATGGTATGTAGGCCAGTAATCAGTTCAATTCAAGTATGTAAGAGCCAGCATACAGAACATAATGCTGTTTAACTAATTAAAGAAGCTAGTATACGCTTGCCTGTACTGTTTCTAAAAGATAAGGCAATAATCAGGCTAGTTCAAGTATTTAACATACAGCATACAGCACTCAATGCTATTAAACCAAATAAACTGTTTCTAAAAGATAAGGCAATAATCATGCTAATTCAAGTATTAAACATACAGCATACAGCACACAATGCCGATAAACTAAATATAGGAGCACATCCAACCAAAAATCTGGACCACTAATTAGCACAACATTTGAATACCAAACAGCACATAACCATCCCCTTTTCCAGGAATGTGGGATACTACACTGAAATACAAGTTTAAAAAATTCAGAGTGACAAAAATAACATGAAAATATAAGCATATTATTTATCAAAGAAACACAGTAACATCTGTAGACTAGAATGACACTGCAAAAATCTACCTCACAAAGTCATTTATTTATGCTTCTAAAAAGGAGGTATAAGATCTGTGTCCTCTTTCTTTAAATTACTGGTGCCACTAGCATGTTGGTCACATATTGTGGTTTTCTATGAATTAGGTACATCATGATCATTTGAAGAACTCAACACTTAGCCAGAGGCTTTTGTTAGTCCCACTGTAGTGATGCCAGTGCGGTATTCTGGAGGTCTCAGGTTCAAGTCCCAAATGAGAGCTAATAACATCCTTTCACTTCTATGATTCCAGCACTGCCTAAACAGAGGGTTTTGTGTGTGTGTGTGTGTGTGTGTGTGTGTGTGTGTGTGTGTGTGTGTGTGTGTGTGTGTGTGTGTGTGTGTGTGAGAGAGTTGTACTCATTGTGTGTCTGGTGTGTGTGTGTGTGTGTGTGTGTGTGTGTGTGTGTGTATGTGTGTGTGTATGTGTATGTGTTTCAAATGCCAGTGATAATCCATATGCAAAATAGCCAGTTTCTGACTTTTCTGTGGTAGGTCAGTAGGTCAAGAGCAGGTGTGAGAAATCTTACTGTGTGGAGGAACTTTTCTTTTTTTCCAATGTGTGGCAGTCTTGGAACTGATCAAATAAAGTAGGGGGCACTGGAGACAAAGCCCTCCATAAGAGTTGTGGGGGGCTTTGCCCCCCAACAAAAAAGACAAGATTAAACATTTTGTGTGAATGGTGCCTCCAGACTTTGTTTTTTTGTTGTTGTTATTAAAAGGACATTTGCACTTATCCCATTCACAGTGGTTTCCAAAACCCAGGAAAGCTTGAAGTTGTTCCTCCCGTGAATACACAGCAAGTTGCTGGGGTAAATAAAAATGGAAACAAACAGTCCTGAGAAAGGGACACCCATGCCCATTTCTTCCATTTACTCCACTGAGTACCAGTAAATGCAAAATATCAGTAGATTCCAAGTCCTGTATTTCATTTAGCAAGCTAGCCATAAACACGGATTGATCCTGGTACATTTCATGTCCTAAGGCATTGCTATCATTTTTTATGACACAAGAACTGTATTGCTCCTTGCTGTCTGTATCAGTGCTAAAGGACATAAACAAATTACTTCCTGAACTGCACAGCTATAAGGAATGATTACCTCTTAATTCATGCTGCTGTTATGATACCTACAGATCCAAAGTACTTGAAATGAAATGCACTTAGATGGGGATAAGTAAACTATCAATCATGGGTATGAACTTCACCTCACTGAAATTATTTCTTCTCTGTCATTAACTCCTTCCCTTCACCTAAGTGCTTTGAAATGGAAAAATGGCTTTTGACTAGTTTATTACAGAAAGAAATCCATGTAAATTCACAGTGGAATGACCCATGTACTAAAACAATCTTTAGGGAGAATGATAAGTTAACTTACGTGTACTAATGCAATAAATATATGAAACAAATTAGGAAACCTACAATTAATTTTCTGTGTAAAACAACTTGATTTAGCTGCTACAGCTGAGCTTTAGGCCCATTCTTTGCCCAATATTTCTAAAAAGATTTGAAAGATTTGTCTTGGGAAAATAGCCACTATAGATGGCTTTTTGTACTGACTAACTACAGACAAAAACTAATTTTGAGTTACTGTTAGCATTCACTATGGTAATGTAGTTCTTGAAATAATCTGTCTAAGGATTCCTGAATCTGAGCCCCTAGGCTTTACAAATAAGTATAACTTACAAACATTTTTATATAATGTTTAAAGGAAAAGCTTTTCCCAATTAGTTACCTTAACACTATAGGGCAAGAGTATACTATATTTACTATTATGTAATAATTTCATGAGCTATCATACCATTTCTGTTTTATCACTTTTGCAAACTCTGCCTGCAATGTGGTATTCTTTGTATAGGATTATAGGATCGCAGACTGGGCTTCATCAGCCAAAGACCACCATTCTTTCTAATACAAAAATGCTTGTTTTATTACTTTGGATTAGCTAGAAGAAAATTAAAATCTATTTAAAGTGTATTGTTACACTTCTCATGCACCTGTGTTTTACAATTAATTTTATTTCTGGGTTTATTGCTGTTGTTAAAGCTACAAGTGATTTGAAAGAAATTTGAAGATTATCTTGTTTTTGATGTTTTAGTTTTACTGAAAACACATTTTTTCTTTATGATCACACCCACAAAATGATAATAACTTAGGTATTAGCAATGATTTAGATACACTGTCAAAGCACTCTGGGTAATCAAAATCCTATACTTTAGAGGAACAACTAATTACTTACATTATGACCATAATTTGTTAATTTTCAAAATAGGGTATTCCAGTTGTAAAAAAATAGATAATAACTTGCCTTGTCAAGATACAAGACCCCCCTGTTACTGCACTTAACACACAAAAATAGTAGCTTTTATAGGCAATTGTTGGTAGTGAGACATTGTGGTTTGGATTCAGTCTTTTATAATATGTTAAGAGTTTTCAACTTCAAGAAAAATTTCAAGGAGCTATCCTGATTAACAAAATTAATTGCAAAAGTATCACACATTTTGCATCAAATGATGGGAAGTTTAATGTTGTGTACACTAAGGAGTTTACTCCCATCACTAAGTGTTTGTTATTTACATTTTCTATAGAAAATATGACAATGCACTTTAAACAACAAGGACTGATACAAACTAATCAAGCAAAGTGATCTTCGGACAGGTTAGAGAAACGTTTGCAGCAGCCTTACCTTATTTGACTGATTATCAACTTGGTTATGTGCCTTGGGTACAGCTGCTTATTTTTATGAGTTACCCCAAAGCACTGTCCAGTAAAATAACTTTATCAGAGTCAAATAGCTTGAGAGTAGGGATTTCCGCAATCAAATCCTGGACTACAAATTAAGCTTATTGACAAAATCCTCACTGCCAAAACAATTGTCTAATCCTATCTTACTGTATGTTACTTGAACAATTCACCTTACATATCTCTGCCTTTGAAAAACAACATTCAAAGAGCAGGATAAGGCATCCTATTTAGTGGAGTAGAGATTAAGAAACAGCTGTTTAAAACTGAATCATCAGGATTTCCAGTTTGGAACTGTATGGAGAAGGTCTTTCTCTGGCTCACTCCCCAACTGCAGCACCCTCAGAGAAAGTAATTGTGTACAGAACAGACATTTTAGAGTGGGGTTTTGTTGCATGCTGTAGTGTCTAAGAAGAAAATAAAATTAGAGGAAGAAAAATGGATATGTCTTCACAACACCTGTATGAGCCTTCAGTTGCAACAGTAAACAATGGCTTCCAAAATGAGAAAGTGTTTTCAGGCTCACCAGTACATACAGAAAGAGTAGACTAGAAATGTGGTTTACTGTTATCTGAACTGTATTAAATAAACGTCTCTCTTCTTGAATATATGTTTGTTACAGATGAGAAAATGAAGGATACTGACCAGTCTCTCAATACTCCTTCGCACAACTTGGCTGAAGTGAATGATGGGTCGCTGGACACAAAACAAAAATGAACAGGAGGAGATGAGAGACTTGATTACTTTGAAAGTAAAGTAAAAGATAATGGTGGAAAGGAGATGTCACAAGAACTTGAGGCTTAGCAGAATTCCTGAGAGGAAGGAAAATGGGAACAACTGCAGGGGTTATACTTAGCAGTTCCTCCATGAAGGACTGGTATCACTAAAGAGACAGTTTTGTTGGAAAGGGTGCATCAGCTGTTTATTCCAGGGCCTGCTAGACTTAGATCACCAAGACCTTTCTAACTGAGATTCACCATCTATTATTTAAAAGATGTGATCGTTTTCAAACTAAGGGGCCATTTGTAAGCTCTTATATGCAAAGGCCCTGCAAATCTATGCTAACTACTCTCTGGAAACTAGGCTCAGAAGAAATGCTTTTAGACCTTCCATAAATAAATGTAGAATGAATAAATGGTGCTTCAGACTGTTGTACCCTGCAGAGTTGAAAGTACATCTCCCTGGCAGCTCACATACATTTATTTCACCTGAGGCAGCTAATGTGAAGCTAACCCAGTCCTCTTCCATACATTCCTCATCTTCTTGAGCAGTTGACGTTAAGTAACTGTACCGTAGTAATTTATAAGTCCAGCAACTCGTTGGTGGTGACCGTTTTTAATTAAACAACTTCACCTCTCAATGGTAAATCTTAATGTTTTGGCCAGTTTGTCTACTGTGACTTTGTCTATGTTGTTGGTGAAGTGCATTTTGTATGGCATAAGGCGGTGTGGTTGCTTACTTGCTTTTCTTTGTACTGAAACAATTGTGAAATTGGCTGCTTGCTTTTATAGTTGAAGGCTTTACAGTTTTTTTTTTCTGTGTCGAGTTTTAGTCTTGCTGGATTTATGCTTGGGTTTAGAAACTGTGGCCTCTGTGAGATGTGTTGTTGTAACATTGCAAGGATTTGCCAGAGGTCACTACAGCAGCTCTTAGCAATGTTTAAACCTACAGTTTTATGACTTTTCCATAGTCATAGTGTACTTGTATGCATCTTGGTGTTTTCTTGTGTAGGGTGTAGTAACACCATTACAAACTAAAGGGTTTTAAAATCAAGTCCGTTTCTCAGAGCTTGCCACTACTGACAAAAGAGAAAAATTAGTAACTCCTTTAAAGTTCCTTTTGAAAGAAGTGGTTTGAACAATTGTATTTTTAAGTACCCTAGTGGGTCAGCAGACATGAGAGCAAACAAAGCATCACTTCAGGACAGGTTGTTTGGGTAGTGTTCCGTTAACATTTTTTCTGTTAACATGGCAGCAGGAAAATGTGTGGTTGATGTGTACACAGACTTTATATATTCTAGATCATTCACTTTTTCTGAAAGGTAATTTATGTAGACAGATAGTACCGCAAATTCTATTTTTTTTTTCTGCGAAAATGTCTACAGTTGAGAAGATCCCACTTGTTAAAATAGTGCGCTATTTAAGTTGCAAAATTACTTTTTTGGAAGAATAAAAAATATGTAGAATTTGCGGTTCTATCAGTCGACATAAATTACCCTACACAAAAAGTGAACGACCTAGAATATGCATAAAGTGTGTGTACACAAAACTGCTCATTTCCCCTGTTGCCCCGTTAATGGAAAAGTACCCAAGTTTTGCAACAAACTCTCCTCCTGTTTGTACTACAGTTAATAAACCGACCTAGCTAGATATGAAGCCTTTTTCATGTTTTAAGAGGAAGATTATTAATTGATAGTGAGCAGCTTTTAAGTCTCTCCCCCGTCCCTGCTAATCAAGCGGAAAATTGGGACTTTAACTTGGACTGATTCTTAAGTGTGAGTTTGCTTTGCAGATTTAGTAATTATGACTGAACTTGTTGTGATAAGTTCCATTCATTGTATTAGTATACACTTGCCTTAAATTTTAGCTCTCATTCATTCAGTGGTAATATGTGGGAACAGTGGGCTTCATAGGAGTCCCTGCTACTGGAAACATGGTCAAAGGGTTCTGTACACCACAGTTACAAGATGTTTTTACTGACTCGGGTGTGTATTGTTAGTAGGGTTTAATTTAGCAGTACAGGTTGCAAGGGAGTTTTTAAACCTTTTGAATGAGTTTTGGAGGGGAAGAGAGAAATGAACACAAATGTCTTTGCTTTGAACTGTTTTTAATGATGTAGCTGAAGTCTTACTACTTATTGGCGGTTATGGCAGTGACATGTAAGTTTATGCATAGTGTCTCTGAATGTGACCACTTCTGTTATGGCAGCTTTGGATGTTGCACTTGGCAGCTTTGGATGTTGCACTAAGTGCTGTAAACTAGAACTAATATGTTATCTCTTTTTTTCTTACTGCGGGATGTTGTTTTTACCTTAGTTGAGCCTCTACCTGCTAACCTTGGGGGGTGGCGGTACTTGAGAAATGATGTGACCAGAAACTCTTTGGCAAGTTAACTGAATATGTCTTGGAATCAGTACACTCTAAGTGGTACGTCCCTTAATGCATTGCAAAACAAGGATTTTTCCTTCTCATCCTTGGGAGTCATGTTACTGATCTGTGTCTTTCAGCTTTTCCCGGTTAGGGGTCGCCACAGTGGAACTCCGGTCCGCTAATGATTGGTAGTTGATTTTTTACATACCGAGTTACCAGCTCTGATGCACAACCTTCAACGAAGGTACGCCCATTCACGCATGTCTCCATGCAGAGGATGCTCTAGCTGAGAATTGAACCGGACAGCGTCTTACTGTGAGGCGACAACGCTACCGCAGCACCACCACTGGAGTCATGTTACTGATAAAACATGTAAATACTGCATATAGTTGGTGTTTTTTTGGTTCTTAGTTGTATATTTAGATTATTTTGCTTATTTGTTTTCTTAGTAATTCTTTACATTTTGCATCCATACAATTTTGCTGATACTCCACTAAAAGTAGGGTTTGACAATATTTGGTTTATTTTTAATTACTTCTGGGAGACAAGGGCTTTTCATTTTTTTAAATATTATTTACTTAGTATAGATGACACTGTGGAGAAAATAATATGTGGGATGAGTAACTCTTGGACACTTTGTGGCACTGTATAGTTACTTAATTAAGAATAATTAATAGCTGGGTGAAGCAAGCTAGAATACTTTGCTATATTCAAAAAGGGGTGTTAATATAGTAATCTTGCAGAAAGCTCACATGACTCTTCAGGAACATCAGAAACTTCTGGATGGGATATACCATGTTGCTTTCTCTTCACATCCTGATGCTAAGTGGAAGGGCACTATAAGTTTGATACAGAAGTCTATTTCTTTTGAAACTCTTTCTTAGCATAAAGATTCTGAGGACAGGTTTATTCTTATTAAGGGGTGTTGGCTGGCCAGAAGTGTAGAATTGTTTCCTACTACATCCGTCTCCAATGGACCATCAACCTTGAGGCATTGGAGATGGTGAGGGATGGACTCACTTGTAAGAGGGACTGCATTTATGGGGGGGTGATTGGAATACTACCTTCACCACTGATGAGGTTCAAACTAGTCCCAGATCAGTACAGGTCTCAGCACTGGGGAGAATGATTACAAGGTATTTATATAATATGGGCATGGCTGACCTACACAGAGCTGTGGGATTATCATCCTCTGTGTCACCTGCTATTTGCCTAGATTTGGTTCCTACTCAAAAATAAACAAAATGATAAAACCTAAGAAGCAGGTTCATTATTTGTGACACTCTCTTATACCCCAACTCACCTGTCTGATCATGCAACTAGCAGAGGGTGGTTCAGAATTAAGTGGAATAATCTAGAATTACATTGGAAACTTAATATATTTTTGTAGGTGGGCTAGACTGCAAAGAAACAACATGCATACCTCACTGGAACAATCAGATTTGTTTAAAGCAGAATTTAGGGCTACTCTCATGACTTATGTAGGCTACAAGCAAAGCACCAGAACCAGTAAACATGAGCCCCTTCAAAGGGAACTTTTATCTGAGCAGGAAAATTACTTTAGATTCAGACAGGAGGAAAACAGTCAACAAACAGAGGAGTCACTCTTTCTTCTCTTTAACTAATAATTTTTATGCTGGCACTTCAGCCAAGATTAAACAGGACACCAGACTCTCTGTTAGTTTTCAGTTACCTAGGGGAGCCTGACAAGGGGGTCCCCCATCCTATCTTATTTTTTTGCCATGTATCTGGAACTGTTAGCCCACAGAATTCAAATTTCTGATATCACTGGATACTTTGTGGCTGGTAAAGAAATCAAACCTTCCTTTATGCAGATGGTTTGCTTCTTTACATGGCAGATCCTGAAAAGGATTTTCAGCCTGCCATACAACTATAGTGTCAGTTTGACTCACATTCTACATATAAGATTAGGGTAGCTATAAATTAATTAATTAGGATAACCAGCCCTCTTCTGCTATACTGGTGTGGACCTGTTCAAATCTTGACAGCCTTTAATCAGATTACTTATCTGGGGGGGGGGGGGGGGGGGGTAGCATTTTTGAGTTCTTTGAAAAAAGCAAAGGCATTAGCAGCTAATTTCATTTTACAGACCACCAGATATCTCCTGCTAAAATGGAAGATCTTATGTTTATATCTTCCACAATATATACAAGCCCTTAAATGTTTTGTCCTTCCTTTAGTGTTATATACAGAGCAGGGTCTTCCAGGTTACATTGACTGTTTGGTTCAAAAGACACAAAAGAAGCATACCTCAGAGTTTATGTGGGTTACAGAATTTGGACTGAAATAATGAGCCTCCCCACAGATCAGAGAGGATTGGATTTTCCAGACTTGGACTATTATGTTAGAGCAGACAGTTAAAAGTTGGCCTTGCCTTATCAAAATATGCATATTCCTCACTTTGGAAAGGCATAATGTTATATAGAATTGGAGGAATGAAGACATTGTAATAGACTGTATTAGCAGAAAGTAACCTGGTATCTACCATAAACTCAGATTTTGCTACTGAAATGGTGTCTATATTAAAATGAGCCTTTAGATTTATGGAAACATCTACTTGTAAGGCTGACTTAGCCCCAGTTAGGATAGCATACGTATTTAAGATATTTCCAGGATGGGTGCAGGGTGAACTACGACAAGATGAACTTCAATTTAAGGACCAAATGCTGGATAATGGGGAAGACATAGACTTGCTTAGGTACATCAGTACTTTGAAGATTAACTGGAGACATTCTATCAAAGATTCTTTTTTTTTTTAACAAGAAACATTTTTATTAAATTATGGTGTATGACATAGGCCATGTTACATTTATATAAATGACAATAAACCATATCAACACAATCTCAGTTCCAAATATTATACATTCTGAACCGTGCTGACACAACTGTAATTGCAAACATTATACATCACTTTTAACATATCCAGCCATTGTCAGTCAACCATTACATCTCTCATTCAAATCCTGCCTTCTTTTAAACCTTGTTCGTCCCCTACATGTATTGATCCCACAGTTCCCATTTTTCCTATGTAATTAGTACCTATCCTTTTCTAAAGATCTCAGTTCCAGTTGTTTTAACTCTGTTACTATCTTCACTACTTCTAGTAACGTTGGTTTAGACTTTGATTTCCATTTTCTAGTAATTGCTTTTTTGGCAGCCATTATAATTAGACTCAGCACGGCCTTACTATGTCTAGGCAATTCCAATTATGTATCAAAAAAATCATCTCCATAGTCACTCCAACTTGCCCACCCAGCATCTCCGACAGAGCAGTTCACAAGGCATCTTTAAAGTCTACCAACTCATTACACTCCCAGAAAACATGTTCCCAGTTACCTCTTTCTTCCGCATCACACCTCCAACATTTGCTGTCTACCTGAGGAAAAATTCTTTGAACTCTGCTTGGAGTATAGAAATACCTATGTAAGCACTTTCAGGCAAAGATCCAAAATCTTCTAGACTTTGTTGCACATTTGGGAGACATACATATATCTCTCAAGACTTATGTGATTTTGTGAATTGCTTATCTAATCTCTCTTCCCAGTCCTTCCTAACCTCCTCTGATTGATTTTTAAAGTTATCATGTAATATTTTAAAAAGGATTCTTGATCTCCTTCACGAAGTGCAAAGTTGTATCAAGTCCTGCCTGCCAACAGCCTCATACATTAGTGAGCAAGGAGGAGGCTGGATGTATGAGAGGAACTATAGAAGCTGTTTATCACATTTTCAAAGGCAATACAGAGAGATTTAAAGCCCAATGGGAGAAGAAAGTGTGGACAGTAATGAATAAAGAGTTGAAGGATTTTATCTGAGTGGGTAAGGGGGCAAGACTCAAGTGGGATACGTTGATCCTTCCAACAGAATAAAGAGGTTTAGGATTACCTGATTTGAAGGGATATTTTACAGCTACACAATTAAGGTTCTCATACATAATGCAAGGAGAATGTTACAATTCAAAGTAAAAAGGAATGTCCCCAAAATAAGATGTTAAGTGCCACATTTTATATCCAGCAAGATTAAGAATCTTTCAGAAGGAACACATACTTTTCATTTTGGATCTCCTTACAGAATCCTACAGCTCTCTTCCCCAGTACCACATGTTTATTATCAGGTCCACCTGCCACCTCCTTTCCACACTGAAATTTCCTCCATAGGGTTGGGGCATTTGTGGCTGTTAAAGGCATCCTGGAGAGGATCTTGCCATCATACTATCTGTCAGTTTTTTTTCTTTGTTATGCCTTACCTATCTTCCTTTTTCCTGCAGTCCAGTTTGGTTTTGTCCTGAGGGCAGAAATGCAATGGGGACATGCTGACATACTACCCTGCTACCACAGCAGCTAAGTCATTGTCCCCACTCTAATCCCTCCTTCAACCACACTCCCTTCTCACATCCCTGGTCTTTATCAGGGATCATTGTGTGGGGAATGCTCACAGAACTGCCCTCCACAGGAGAGGAAAGCCCATCCTTCCTGCTACTCCATTAGTCATTTGAGCTACTAATCAAACCTAGGTCAGCTAGACTGTAGTCATGGCTTTATTCTTCTACACCATTAGAGTGATTAGGAACAAGTACTTTTGACTCTTTAGACAATGCCCATTCCCTTCTTAAATCTGAAAAGATCAGCAATCTTCAGGAAGAAATGGACTGTAGCTATAAAAGAAACAAGTACAGAAACCTTGATGGAAGACTTTTCTAACAAAAAACAAAAAGACTCATGAAAATGGAACATTAATACAACGAACTAGTGAGCTTATCTAAATAATGTACACTTTTTGCCTATCCAGTAACAGAGATGAAGAAATTTCACATAAGGCTATGGGCCAGATTCATTAACGCCTACAGTAAGTGTACATGATCTGTACTCAAGAGCATCCATATCACAAATTTTGTGCTTTCTAGTCATTCAGAAAGATTGCACTAAGTTCACATGTGGTCTATACTTTGTGGTAACCATTATGAATCCCCTTCATTATTTAAGGCTGCTAGAATATCAGTAGGAAAACTAAATTAGGAAGAAGAATGTGCGAGTTATGCTTATGATGTCTCTTCACTCGGAATGGTGTACAATTAGTGTAGCTGTTAATGAATCCAAGGCTATATCTTTCTGGACTTCAGTGTGACATTATTATCTGTTGTCTGTGAGGATTTAAAATACATGTCTTAACATAAAGATTATTCCTTTATTTGGTCACTTTAAATATAACACAGCTTTTCAAGCCGAGCCATTTACTCTTCAGGACAAGGACTGTATTTATGACATATTGTTTGGTAAGCTCCGCCCTAGGTAAGTGTTATTTGTTTTAATATATTTTATTTACATATATAACATTTATTTTATAGTTATGTGTCAATTAATTAATATGCACAAATATTTAATTAGCATTGTTAGTAAATTCTATCATGTAGAAATATACTGTTTCACAATAATTTACTAATTTGTCTTTCCGAATAGAGTATTACTGTCACCACACTGTTGCTTTAAGTGATTTGCATGTTTAACATGCAAATCTTTCCATTAATATGCATTTTCATGGTGTTCAAAGTTTTCTGATAATACACATCTTTTTTTTTCACCTTAAGCTTGAGCTTTCTCACTTGTTTATGAAATAAAAATCAGTTTAAATTGTTTTAAAAGATCAAGATAAAAGAGAAGCTGTGGAATCGCTGTCTGAGTTTTCAGTGCACAATTTGAGTAGCTTCAAGGGTAGGCTAGTATCCTGTTTTCAGATGAGACCTGAGGTGGTACTTTACTGCTAGAAAAAGTTGCCCAGGGCATTGAGGAACTTCCCCTACTCTTTTCATTGTGAGGGGGGAGGAACATGGTTGTGGTTGCATTTCCTGCTTCTGTTTCTGGCACGGAGGCTGCTCAGAGAAGCAAGGAGTTACAGGATTGGGGTTGAGAAGGTTGTTTGCTGGTGATCTGGAGCAGTAGAAGGTGGTCAAGCCTTCAAATTAGCTTAAAAATGTGTTGAGAGAGAAGAGAAGAGAAGAAAAGGTAGTCACGCCTTCAATATCTGTGTGTGAGGCCGGAGAATCAAGAGAGAAGGCATGCATGCCTTCCAGTGGAGTTCCAGTGGCTGGAGATTATGGCAGGAGGACAGTCAACTCTTCTATGGATATTTTTGAAACTGCTGATAAGTGCATAGTTGGGGAAAAGGCAGGAAAGCCTTTTCCAGATTCAGAAGAGATTTTCCAGCAGCAGCTATTCCAGAAAGAGAACCAGCATGATGAGGGATGCATTATTACAACTTTCCATTTGGGAGGTTTGCAGAGTATTTTATTACAGAAATTATGTGAGGAAAGTGAACTAGAGAGTGGCAAGGATGTGGCATGGGAAGATATAACAGATGAAATTCAAAAGGAAGAGGTACTTTTGATACAAAGAACAGGAGATGGTAAGACAAAAACATATGCTGATAACTGTTAAGGGAAAAAGCAATAAATAAATAAATAAATAAAAAAGGAAAATCAGGAAAATAAATTGTTAGAACACAAATAAGAAATTGTGGGACAATGTTATTTTAGGTTTAGGAACTTCTCCAGCAGAGGCAGGAGCTTTCATTCATATAAGCAAAGAAACATTTTGTGATGTAATTTTTGAAAATGGTAAGGCAATGGAAACATTTTTGAGTCAATGTGAAAATAGGAAAGTGTAGTTAAAGCTTCTTCTTCAGAGAAACTAAGAAGAAAACTCATGTTCAATGTAGAACAGAAATTGGAAAAGAGACTTTGAAAAGACATTTATAGAGCACATGTGAAGATGTATTGGACATTTCTAAAGTTTATGACAACAGAGGATTATGGACTGGCGGTTGGGATTATAATGTTACACTAAAAATGGAAAATTATAAAATCATTCATATCCCCAGTATTACAAATATAGATTATCAAAAAGGTGTTGTTAAATAATGGGGTCAACCAAAAACATGTTTCTGCTGTGGAAAATGAGATGATTTGATTGCTGATTGTACAAACAGGAAATATTTTATATGAGGTGCGATAGGTCATGATGCAAGAAATGTGAGTTAAAATGTTATAAATGCAATAAGGTAGGTCATATGTAGATGGATTGTAAAGAAGGGACAATAGAGATACATGAAGCGGGTCTATATCAGTTTGTCGCAATGCAATTACAGCGAACACCGGATCATTGACCCTCATTCAGGGTCACTGAATTTACTGAAGGCAAGTAAATACTTGCCCTATAGCACAACTTTGCCTTTTTCTCCACTGTAGTGCGATCTCAGAGTTGGTATATATATATATATATATATATATATATATATATATATATATAGCGGGTGTATATATATATATATATATATATATATATATATATATATATATATATATATATATATATATATATATATATATAGAGTTAGCAGGGGTGTGGGGGTGAAGCCCCGCACTTGGGTGGGTTGGAAATGTGTAATTGTTGGTCCATTGTGCTGTAGGGCAAGTATTTACTTGCCCTTGGTAAATTCAGTAAATTGCTGAAACGATTTTTGCTGAATGAGGGTTGAGGATCTGGTGTTCCCTGCCATTGCATTGCAACAAACTAATACAGACCCCATGAAGCTGCTGTGTCTGAACACATTCAAGGGTTATAAGTAGTAAGCGAAGAACAGGGACAAAATCATGTAGAAAAAATACAGAAGAAACAGCTGAAAAAATGATGATAAAAGTAAAATACACAAAAATCAAGAATTAAATACAAAAGAATGTACTAAAGTTAGTGATGAAGAAGACATTGCTTGAAATATAGTAAAACAATTCTATAGGTAAAAAAGTGAGAGAGAGAGAAAGAGAGAAAGAGAAACATTAATCGATTACACAGAAAGGAAAATAAGAAAGCAAAAGGGTGAAGGTTTTATTTTTTTCCTTAGAACATTTTCCTAAATAGTGGTAATTGCAGGATATTAGCACTGAATGTTAACAGCTTTAAGAGCATAATTAGAAGACTAGCTATTATAGACTGCTGTAAAAAAGTGACAGTGATATCATTACACTAGACGATTCAAGATTTTTAATGAAAGAAGAAGGATTTCAAACAGAATGTGGGGTAATGAGATATACTGGAATTTAGGGCAAGATTTATGTTCGGGAATAGTAATACTTATGAAAAAGATATTTAAGGTACTTGTTATTACTATAATTTTAATGGGTAGGATTATGGTTATTGATGTAAGATAAACAGATAAACTGTATAGAATAATTGCATTATATGCATATGTAACTACTAAAAAAAGAGAAGATAAGTTTGCCTTGATATTGAATTTCATTTCTATTAATATGGAAGTTATTACAGTAGGAGATGAGACTTCAACTATCACTTGAGGAAGAAAAAAAAGAAAGAGATGCCTGGCTTATAGAGCAATCTCCGACCCAAACCTAATGAACTTGCTGCACATCTGTAAATCAAACAGGGCTAGATACCCGTTTCAGGGACCTAAATAATGTATCATAGGACTTTACTAGGCTATCAACCCGGAGATCATTTCAAGCCTAGCCGTTTCATCCCAATGTAATACCATAGAAACTCTAGTCAATACCCAGGATTGCATTTAGTAATGACTACCCATGTCCAAGAGAGCTGTGGGTGCTATACCCGGTATAAATTTACAGTGCCTCATCCTCTTGTCCAGGTTCCTTTTGAACAGTGTCATAGAGGTGCTCTGTTTTACATGAATTGGTAGCCTACTCCAAAGACACGGCAGTCACTGGGAAACAAATCTGCCCCTCCAGCATATCCTATTTATGTCGCAGGCCATATTTAGGTTCCTGGAATGGGTAGCTCTAGTCCCGTTTGATTTACGGATGTGCAGCAAGTTCATTAGGTTTGGGTCTGAGATTGCTCTCTAAGCCAGCCATAAGTCTCCCCTGAAAAGCCTATATGATACAGAGTACAGTGAATGGGACTTTAGTTGGTCTGGGTAAGGAATGTGCTGGAGTCCCTTCATCTTCTTTGTTAGAAACCTCTGAGGTCTCTCCAATTCCTGCATGTGCTTTGTATAGTACATGCCAAAAGGGGTGTTATACTCAATTATGGGCCTGATTAGTGACAAGTATAGGAGGGTTATAACCTTTTTTTGCTCTAGATGCAATGCCTTCCTTACTACAGTAGACACATGGTGGTTGAAGTTAAGGTCGCAGTCTACTTGTGATCCCAGACTCCTTACCACTTTGTAGGTACTTAGGGTATTGTTGTTGATTTGATAGTGTGAAGGGACATTGTTTTTGCCGAAGAGAATGATGATGTATTTCTTTGCATTCAGTTTGAGACCATGACTAAGACACCAGTCGGTGCGCTGTGCAAGACCCTCCTAAAGTATGCTGACATCATTTGGGGATTCAATAGTTGCACCTAGTTTGCAGTCATCCACAAACTTGGTCAGCCGCAACCCCTTAGTTTAAGCCTGAACTTCTGAGAAGTATATACCAAATAGTAGTGGGCCCAGCACTGACCCTTGTGGCACCCCATTGGTGAGAGGTCTGCTGGTTGATGTGGAGTCACCCACTTTAACAGTGTGTGTCCAGTGTGTGTCCAGTTTGTGAACCAGTTGGCAGCCCATCTTACATCAAAGGGGTTTACAATCAGTTTGCTGAGTTTATCATTAAAGCCTGAGTGTGAGATTGTGTTGAAAGCCTTTGCCAAGTCGAGGTATGCTGTGTGCACAGATTTACCCTCATCAATGGCCCTGGTCACATTTTTCTAAGAAATCCACCAGGTTTAACAGGCAGGATCTGCCCTTGACAAAGCAGAACTGGGATGGAGCCAGGGGTTGGAGATCACCTATGTCTTTGTTAATGAGGTCCATTATGATACATTCCATGGCCTTACAGATGAGGCTGGTCAGACCTATGGGTCTATAACTCCCTGGGTCTGTTGCTAGGTTACCTTTGTGGAGGAGGAATAACTGTTGCTGTTTTTCATTCCATAGGAACAAAGCCTATGGTTAAGCTATGATTGAATAGGGTAGTTAATGGAGATGCTAGTTCATGTTTTAGCTTGTGTAGAAGACAGCCTGGGATGCTGTCTGGTCACATAGAGGCTATGTTTTTTGCCTTGGAGAAGGCTTTAATGACCTGTTCTTCAGATATGTAGGGTGAGGGGAAAGTTGGGGGGAAGGTTTGTGATAACTTTGGAGGGGATAAGGGAGTGAACATTTCACCAACTCCATTCTCTAGCAGGTTTGTTATCTCTGTGTGGTCAGTGTGTGTGATACCATTAGTTACAAATTCAGCACATGCTTGGGTCCTACCTTTTAGGGTATGTATGTAGCTGTAAAAGGCCTTATGGTTATCCTTGGCTGTGCTAGGTTTTTCTCAGATTCCCTTAGAGGATTTGCCATGTTGTCATATTTGCCTGTTGAGGCTGAGAAGGGTGCTTTTCCATTGTTAGGGCCTCACCTTGGTTTTCTTGGACAGCAACTTTTTGCATTTGTTGTAAAGTTTGTTGATGCAAGATGTCCACCAGGGCAGCTTGTTTTCCCTTGGGACTCTGGCTTTGATTCTCTCTGGATCAGTTGAGTCTATACACTTGTGCAAATGATTGTACAGGGCTTTAGTGTAAGCTTCGGTGCAGTTACCATTTCTAGCTGGAGGTGGTGCTTGGAATGCATTTATACCTACCTCTAGGAGGGTATAGTTTAGCTTGGTGAAGTTTTTTAGTCTGACAGTCCCTTATGAGTTCTGGTGCGATTCTTCTGCTCCATGGAAGATTTCTGTCCTCCCTGAGCTTGCCTTAGGACACCTGCATTACTCTTTGACAGTTGTACTG
The DNA here is from genome assembly GCF_019279795.1 of Protopterus annectens. Taxonomy (NCBI): domain Eukaryota; kingdom Metazoa; phylum Chordata; order Ceratodontiformes; family Protopteridae; genus Protopterus; species Protopterus annectens. The sequence goes on from NC_056739.1 coordinate 813,338,441, forward strand.
CCCCAGTCAAACTCACCACCTGTCACTGTTCCTGGAGCGGGTGGCACCCGGACACCTGGGAGCTTTGAGCCAGAAGCAACAGCCCAGGTGGGGCTCACTCCCCCACCTTACCTGGTAAGTGAAAAAACAATAAGAGCAGTGTTATTTCACTGGCAGCCGAGGCCTCCCACTTATTCTACACCTCTCATGTCTCTTCAAAGTGCCAGACTAGAGTCAAGCTCACCAGGGTCTTCTTTGCCCAGTGATTCTGCCAAGATCGTTCCCTTGGCTGTGGTTTTGCTAGATAGTAGGTGGGGACAGTGGGAATCTCATTCCTCCATTCATGCTTATTACTAATTAGATGATGAGGCATTTGGCTACCTTAAGAGAGTCATAGTTACTCTCACCATTTACCCTTGCTTCATTGAATTTCTTCACTTTGACATTCAGAGCACTGGGCAAAAATCACATCTTGTCAACACCCATCTTGGGCCCTCGCGATGCTTTGTTTTAATTAAATAGTCGGATTCCCCTGGTCTGCACCAGTTCTAAGTCAGCTGCTATCTGCCAGACAGAATGCCCGGCACATGTCCAGAGTCACCACCACTGTCCCCCTGGCCCTACCGGGAGGGGGAGCACAGTGAGGGGATGACACCTCATCCAACCACGGTGCACCCAGCTCCACTTCATGCCCAAGCCCCACTGACCCAGCCCTTAGAGCCAATCCTTATCTCAAAGTTACAGATCTGGCTTGCCAACTTCTCTCACATACATTGTTCCAGTCTGCCAGAGGCTGTTCACCTTGGAGACCTGCTGTGGATATGGGTACAGCCCGGCGTGGGAGTTACAACCTCTCCCCCAGATTTTCAAGGGCTGGCGAGAGCTCACCTGATGCTACTGGAACTGTGATCCTTTCCAGGATGTGGGTCCCTTTCTTGGGGCACACCCATTCCAAAGCACCCTGATCTTTACAAAGAAAAGGAAACTCTCCCAGGGGCCCCTGCCAACTTCTCTGGGATCATTTCTGTCACCAAACTGGACGCAGCAAGGTGCCCATCTCTGTCACTTTGGATTCAGGGATCTAAACCCGACTACCTTTTGATTGGCCGAGAGCGACAGAAGCCATTGCCCATCCCTTCGGAATGTTGTTCGCCTATCTTCAGGACCGACTGACCCATGTTCAAGTGCTGTTCACATGGAACCCTTCTCCACTTTGGCCTTCAAAGCTCTTTTTTGAATATTTGCAACTACCACCAAGATCTGCACCTGTGGCGGCTCCACCCAGGCCCTCACCCTGGACTTCAGTGTCACTGTGGTGGTCCTCCTACTCATCACAGCATAGCCCACTCAGTGATGGCCAGGTATGTGTCCGATGCTCCAGAGCCATCCATTTTCAGGGCTAGATGATTCGGCAGGTGAATTGTTACACACTACTTATCGGATTCCAATTTCCATGGCCACCAGAGTTCTGGTGTTATTGCCAGCTCAAAGATGACTTATTTGTGGTCAGTTTTAAATAATGAGGGTCTGACAGTTGTGGCACTGCATCTGTTTGACATGTTAGTGAGGACCAGAGCTAGTATGTTTGTTCCTCTTGTTGGGGTTTGAACAATTTGTTCCAGGGCATTTGAGTTAACAAAGGCAAAAAAAATTGTGCTAGTGAATTTGGGCTAGACTAGGTTTCCCTATTGATGGTGGGATAATTGAAATCCCCCATAACCAGGGTATTTGGCAGTATTTGGATTGACTTCAGTTTGATCAAGTAGGATTCATGCACATCATAGCCCATGGAGGGGGATCTATAACTGGCTATGACTTGAATGGAGGTATTACCCACCTTGGAGTAACTCCATGGAGTTGTCCAGTCTAACTAGATGGGAGGTGAATTTATCTGTAATATAGATGGAACCACCATCTCCCTTGGTTCTCAGATGTTCGTTTTGCAGTCTTAAGGTGTGGAAGGCATTGTAGCCTTGCAAGTCCAGGGTACTATATGAGGCTTGAACCAGGTTTCTGTGACTGCACAGATGACTATATCTTCCAGTGATAGAATTGCTTCCCCTTCCATGGTGTGCAATTTTTGGTTTAAGCTCCTAGCATTTAGCAGCATAACCCTTATGTTGTTATGGTTGGCAAATTTCATGTCGGTAAGTTTGTTTTCAAGACCTTGCCTAAAAAGGCACTATGAGGAAGGCAAGAGCCTATGCCAGCAGCCAAAATCCTAGTGGTGCCAGGTGCAAACCATCTCTCGCAAAGCATCAAGGTTTGTCGACCATGACCTCCTAGGCTGACAGAAACTGGATACCCTTTGACACCAAAAACTAAGCCAATTATTGAAATCAATCATTTTTTTGTTTATGCTGTGGCATCATTCTAGGTGAGGGTAGTATGCTGCACAAGGCTAGGGACATACCTGCCTGGGTCATATATTCAGAGAGCTCGATCATGTCTCTATTAATATATTCCAGAAAGGTACATCTCAAGTCATTCACTCAAACATGAACTATGACAAGGTGATAATGATGCTTGTTGTTGAGAGACCTGAGTGCATGTGTGATCTGATGAACCCTGGCACCAGACAGGCAGCTGATTGTGACTTCCTCTTGTCCAACCTGGTGAGTGGGACATCCATGTGTCTCGTTATGGAGTCTCCAATGACAAGAAAATGTGTTTTTTGAGTGTTAGGCATTATGGGATTGGTAGGTAAGACACTTGTGTTGCTATGTGTCATGGGTGCTGTGGGAACTGTGCTAGCTGTAGCAGTCTTGTGTTTTGGAGGTCTCTTGTGTTTCAGTAAGTTTTTTGAGAGAACCTCCATGTATGTTGTTTTATGTGTTTGATGTGTACTGTGGGTAAGATTAGTGGTACTATGAGAATGAGTAGTGGTGGGTGGGTTCACAACCTCTTCAGTGTTACTGTTTCCAGTTTGAGAGAGCAGGAAGTCAAGATTTTTGGTGTAGATACATCTCTTGCATTCTGTAGTAGAGTAAGTTATTAGTAGAGGGTTGTCAGTGTATACGAGGCAATTGCTACACTGCCTCAGGAGACCAAAGTCAACAAGGTTGGCAGAAGAAACAAAGGTAGTCCAATTGTCCATAATGCTAGGTTGAAGAACTATTATCACGGGGGGGGGGCTTTTCAGGACTGATTAAGGAGGTGCTCAGTAGAAGGATATTTCAGCCATTTTTTGCTGTTGGTTTAATAGGTCACAGCTCATTAGCAGTATTTCTTAGACCAGAAAAGTACTAAGTATGAGGACTATACTAATGTGCTACAGCTGTATATAAAGGAAAAATTGTCAAAGTTATCTCCCCGGCTATGGCACACAATTGTTTGGCAGTGAGCGGTGCTGTGGGATGCGCAAACAACCAGAAGCCCACTCAAATGTGGGGCTTAAATACCAGAAGGTAAAAGCTTAAAAAAAAAAAAAACTTTTAAAAAGTTCAAAATGAACAATGAGGGTGCTTACTTCAAGCCCTAGACCAACCACCCTTCACCAGACAGATTCTAATCTGCATACTTTTCTCACTAGAGTGTAGAAGGGCCTTTTCCAGTTGAAGATGGCCTAGGAAATGTGCTCAGAACAAACAGCAACTACAAACAGACCCAGATGCAGCAAACTTGTATCTGCACCATGCTACAGCTACTAACTATACTAATTTAGGCAAGAAACACTAAAGAAATGTTTAACACAGAAGAAAAATAGCAGTGAGACACTAAATATGTTTTAAACAGTAGAAAAACAGCAAGGAGACTCCAAAGAATGTTTTAAACAGCAAACAAATAAGTTATTTAAACATTGCTTGGTAGGAAAGCAGAACAAGCAGGACAGATTGCTTGCAAACAATGAAAGGTACCAGCAATTACTTAACAAACAATGAAAATAGCTAAAAGAGCTTTGCAAACTGTGAGTCAGAAAATTGTAGCACAACACTGCAGTTTAGTACACAGTATATAAATACAGTATTAAAGTAGGTGGCAGACAATAAAAATTGCAGTAAATAGTATATTCAATCAAAAAATAGGCAACTTATGGTTTTTGGGAAGCTCAAATGCTTCTAGTCATCTGGTATCTCAGATCAGAGTTATGTCGGGTAGCCCACCTCAGTTCAGCTTGGTAAAAAAGTTATAGAAATGATGAGATGTGGGAAATTAAGAATATGGAAGAACAATTCATACGCATATGGTAGAGGAATATATAAGACACAGAGTATTGTTTTGCTTTCGGAAGGATGTGAAATAAAAATGAAGGTACATTAGATACAGTTTTTTCTGGCCATAAAGTTATCTAGATAGACTATAGAGACAAAGTTAGTAATGTTAAGATAGGAAAAGGTCTAAAAGGAATTAATGAAGTAGAGTGGGTATGACAGGGTGTAAAAAGAAAGTTAGAATTATGAGAAGACCACATAAATATGTAACAGTTCAATGAAAACTGGTCTGAATGATGGTTGCCTTTTAAAAAGAAATATAAAAAAATGTTAACAAGGATGGTAAGTGAAAAAGAGTTATAACAGATTAAGTGAAGAATTTCTTAATTTAGAAAGGGATGAAAATTAATATTTTAGGGAAGAATAAGAGTTATATGTAATGAATCAAGAAAAAAATAAAAAATCTGTTGTATAAACAAGATATTTCCTATAAGGTAAAAAAAGAAGAGATAGCTCCTTATTTAAGTAAAATAGGTAAGGAAGACAGTATAATGAGAGAATTAAGAGACAAAAAGGGATAGTACAGAAAGACAAATATATATAATGTATGTTGTTGTAGAATATATAAAATATTTATTTAAATATATTATTAAAGAACAAAGGATATCATGGAAAGTAAGAACTTTCTCTAAGAAAGAAAATATAGATTTGGAAAAAAATATAGGATTAGAAGAACTATATATATAGTATTAAGACAAGTAAATATACATACAGCAGTGGACCCAGCTGTCTTAGAACATCAAATGTATAAGCACATAACAGTAAGTCAAAAGATGTATTTCACAGAAGTATTAAACAAGTGGTTTAATGAGGATTTAAGTATAAGGAATTATGGAGTGGAATTTTTAAATTTGTATGGAAAAAAAGGTGAGAGAAAAGATATAAGAAATCGGTGGCCTACTGTTTTGAATAATATTGACTATATTGGAATCAAAACTTAAGAATATTTCACTGACTTCAATATATAGCATTAAAGGCAAAAGATGTCAAGAATGATTAATGATTTTTTTGAGAAATTGTAGACGACATACTAAATAGACAAGAAAAGACTTTAATTATGGCAGGAGATCTAAGCAATTATGCTATGGGATATATTCAAAGCTTATAATTTAAGCATGAAAATAAGACGTGTGTGTTACAGCAACAAAAAACTGGACAAAATTAAAGTTTTGGTTAATAGATGGCTGAGTGAAGAAATAAGTACATGCCTAGGCTTGTAAAGGCTCTAGGGCCACTAGCCTAGTAACCTCCTATGAACCTATGAATCAAAGAGGTATAAGGCAAGGATGTCCTTTTAGCAACATTATATTTTTGCTAGTTTTAAATGCAGCAGATGGTAATGTTAGATACAGAACAAAGGAAGGTATTGATGTATCCGTAATGTTATCATATGCAGATGACATCATTATAGTAACTGAACATTTGAATGGACTGGAAGAAGTTATAAGCAAGTTAAATTTGTGTTTAGATAAAATTGGTATGTGTTTGAACATAGAAAAAAGTAAAGGTTTAGGGAATGAAGGTAGGATTAAAGGTATTGAATTCAGCTCTCAAGAAATATAAAGTTATTAGGTATTACATTTGGAAAACAGGATGCTGTATTACAACAATGGGAAAGCGTTATGAAAAAAATCAAAAATATGTGTTCATTTTAGAGGTCTTTTAAACTTTCTTTCAAAAAAAAAGTTTATTTGCTTGACTGTTGTATTAGGAAATATTTTATGAAGTATGTTTAGTATGCCATTGTCAACTGAAAACGATATTATTAATACTATATTCTCCTTTATATGTGGAGCTCATCTTAATCCTGTGTGCTATATGTAATAAAAAAGGATGGTGGTTTAGGACTTATAAATCCAGTGGTATTTTCAGTTTCATTACATCTAAATAATATACTTGAATGGTAAAACAAAATGGTAGTTTAATAAGTCTATTATTCGAAATAAATATAAAAAAATATGGGATATGATGAAAAGTTGTAAAAGAGTATATGAATGAAAAAATGAAAGTGTATCAAGAGAAACTGCAATGTGGAACATAAGTATAGAAGATTTAGAAGATGAAAGACAAAAGTGGTATAAAAAGTAATGGTGAACTATTATTACTTATAGAAATTATAGGTTTAAAAAGAGAATAGAATGTCATGATTTTTTTATGGAGACTGGCACTAAAAGAATGTAATTATTGTCACAAAGAAGAAACTACTGAGCATTATTAATATGGGTATGATTGTAGATGTTTTTTATAAAGATAAAGTGTTTATTAGAAAGGTTGATAAAAAATGCTAAATGTAATTTATCAGAAATATTAAAACAGAATGTAATAATTTATATAATATAATAAAAATAATATAAATATTATGTTATTTATTTAGTTTATATTATAAATACTTAAGATTTGTTAGATAGGTGTTGTCTTTACATTTACATCACTTCGAGCTACTCCAACAGCCAGATGATGATATAGAAGATGATAAGATAATATAGGATATAATATAAACATAACCATATAACAAACATAAAAACTACCCAACAACGGCTGATGGAGGGATGTGATAAGGTGAAGGAAATAAAAGAAAAAAAGGTTTAAAATAATACAAAAACTGAAAACTGGAAAACTTTGTTTGTGTTTGTATATGTATGTATAAAAAGATGAAAGCAGTTTAATGTTTTTAGCTTTATATATGGGGTATAGGAAATTTGACCAATAAGCAAGCAAAAAAAGTGTACAATAATTAATAAAGAGTTGAAGGACTTTTTATCTGGAAAAGAAAGAAAAAAAAAAAGAAAGAGAATAAAATAAGTTGATCCTTCCAATAGAACAAGGTGGTTTAGGATTAGCTGATATTTGAAGGTTTTACACATATACACATCAACATAACATAAGCAATAAAAGATGTTATAATTCAAAGTGGAAAGGGATTATGATGAAGTTAGCATTAAAGAAATAGAGAGATTGGGGATTTGGATACAGATCCTTTAGAAGAAGAATAAAACCATTTAGAAGAAAGTATTCTAAGAATGAGAATGGAGAATGGAGAAAGGACATTTTACCAATAGGGGTGACTGCAGTAGTGGTACAGAAATTAGGCAAGAGGGGGCTGAAATTTACTGGAGAAAACTGACAAAGGAACCACTGTATTGGGAGTAAATAATGAGAAGAAGGAGCAAGAGGGTGGGGTGGTGAGGCCAAGCATTTTGATTGGTAGGCTAGAGACTACACCTCTTTTACAGGGACTGATATCAGAGTACAGACAAGAGAAAATGATAGGGGAATCTGATGAATCTAAAACAAGTAAACCAAAATACTGCACAATAACTATACGAATCAACCAGAGGTGGTTGGAAAAAATTGAGACGAGAGACTGGAAAACCAGTTTACAAGGCAACAATGGGAGGATATATAAATAAAAACTAGAAAAATAAATCAAAGTCTAAACCGACTGTATAAATAATGAAATATATTATAAATAATATGGAAGAAAGATACTGGAAGAAGGAAAAAGGAAAAAGGAAAAAGAAATGGAAATAAATGGAAATTGTGGGAAACATACAATACATACAGAATAAATGTTCAGTGGGAGGAGGAGAGGTTTAAGTTACGGCATTGAGCAATTTATGTAATATTGGACTGATGATAGTTACAAAGATTCATAGGTTCATAGATTCATAGATTCATAGGTTAGTAAGAATGAAAATATGTGTGATATATAATGTATGTAAATGGGAAAATATTAATATAGTTTGTTTTCTTTTTCTGTTGCTATATGTTTGCCTCTGTCCTAAATGATAATTTAATAAAGATGCTTAAAAAAATAGATAAAACCATTTTACAAGACTCAAGGAAAATGCAGCTGATCTCTCTCTTTCTCTGTCTTACCATATAACTTAACCTCTTCCTACCCTACTTCCCTCTATGTCTACATCTGACTCCACTTTTCATTGTGATTCTTTCAGCATGTCAGCTCTGATACCCACTCTGTATATAATGCATGTAAATATTCTGGCATCATATACAGTCAGTCTGTATATATTGCCATGTATCTATTGTCATTAACCCTTAAGCCAACTCTGATATTCACTTTGTTTACATAATACTTGTATATACTGTATTTTGTCACTCTTTTAGTAAATGTATAAACCGATAGACATATTAAAATCATCTCAACAGTACCTCAGGTTGTTAGTGGTCAATGCCAGGAGCCTAAATTAAAAAACATACACTCTCTCCAAGCCCTCCTCACACTTTAAAATATAGATATCTGTGCAGTTACCGAGACATTGTTTAAAGTGATAGAGAGTACCTGGCAGTGCAAAGTTTCAGTGCCTTCCACACTTTTAGACCAGTGGCTGCACAGACAAGGGCTTAAGGAGGAGGTGTCTCAATATACATCAGTGACAAGCATGTATCTAGGGAGGTCAAACAGGATGAAGTGCTGGGGTTTCTCTACATGCAGATTACCATAGACAAAATTCTGTACCATATCCTAGCCAGCTGTAGGTCACCCTCCATGTCACAAAAAGCTTGCAATGCATACTAGGACCTACTGGAGACACTTCCGATCCAATCTAACACCCCAATCATGGGAGACAGCCCTCTATAGATTGGAAATCGTACATGGCCTCAAATCTACAGGCACAGAGATAACTGGACTTCATAACTACAAACACCCTTGATCAAACAGGGAATATGCCCACTAGAGGTTTCAATATACTAAATCTCACAAATATAGGAGAATGTTGCACCCCCCCCCCAATGTTTCATCCTCCCTGGTAAGGTCTGACTATAAAGTTATCTCCTTCAAAATCATCATCACCTCCATAATCCCATTAAAACCAGTAACAGTAAGCAACTACTCTAAGACAAATTACCTGTTATTAAGTGATGGTTTGTCAAAATTCAATGCCCCTCCAATAACACACCAGCCTTTGCTGAATCGTTCTCAGAAACTCTGAACAGCCATGTCAATGACTGCGTAGAGGCTGCTGTACCTACCAGAAGTAAACCCAGAACTAGTCCCAGAAAAAAAATGCCCTGGTGGCATCCCATATAAAACAGGATATACAACAAAAGGAAAAAATAAATATGGAAAAAATTAGGAGGGTAATTCCCATAAAGACAAAAACTGTCTCATTAAAGTAATAGGCAACTAAGAGGGCTAATTAGGTCAAGTAAAGCCAACTTTGAGGTTAAGATATCCTCCCAGGCGAAAGATAACCATAAGGCCTTCTATAGTTACATCAGAAACTGCAAGGGCAGTGCACAACAATGTGCTGAACTGGTGGTTAATGGTGCCACATTCACACAGCCTGGTGATATAACAAACCTGTTAGCAAACAAATCCAGTTCCAACTTTACCCCATTCTCACCCCCAACAATACCCTCAAACATAACCCCTCCAACTTTAACTAGGAAGCTTGTACTGGCTGCAATTAGTAAAGCCAACATAATGGTCTCAATGGTCCCTGATAACATTCCAGGTTGTCTCCTGAGTAGTCTAAAGTATAACTTATCAGGACCCCTGGATTCATTATTTAACTACAATCTTAAAACAGGTTTGTGCCACATGAATGGAGGACTATGATGATCATCCCCCTTCATAAGGGAAGAACTTCAATAGATCCTGGAAACTACACATCCATTAGTCTGACTAGTCTTATTTGCAAAGCCATGGAAAGAATTATCATGGAAATTATAAACAAGGACACAGGAGACCTCTAGATACTGGATCCATCCAAGTTTGGCTTTGTCAAAGGAAGGTCATGCTTACTGTATCTGGTGGATTTCTTTGAAAAGGTCACTAAGGCAATGGATGAGGGAAAAACTGTGCATACTGCCTACCTAGATCTGGCGATGGCATTTGATACAATACTCCACTCAGGCATTGTTAGCAAACGTACAGAACTAGGTATAAACCCCTTTATAACATAATAAATTCACCTCTAGTCTGACTCTGAAGTTTGTGATGAACATGTGTTTACCTGTTATAATATCATCCATGGTAGATCCAGTATCAATACCTGGGGTGGAAGGATAAGGGGCATGCATCAAAGATGAAACAGGGGAGAATGAAAAAGAAATGAGAAGAGAAACATTTGGAGGATTGGATGATTGGAAATAAATAATATTAATAATAAAGAATGTTAAAATAAGTCATAGAGATAAAGAAAATAACTAAACAGAACATGGAATGGAAAGGATGGATGGTGCAGGTAGGAATTATGAGAACAATACATGCAGAGGAGGAGCAAGGAAAGGGAGCAAGGTTTAAAAATGATGGATGACAATGAGCTTGACTGACAATGACTGATATAAAAGATATATATATATATGATATATAATGTAGTTATGTCATGGTTTGTATGTATTATATAATGTTAAACAAAAATTCTGTCAGTATTGTTTATTTTCATGTATATAAATGTATGATTGCCTATGTCATACATAATTTAGTAAAGATGTTTCTTGTGGATCTTGAAAACTAATGCAGTTTGTAATGCTTTGTGAAGGTATGAACAAGAGGAGCAGTTTGCTGTCTCTAGATTCTTTTAGGGTCCACCCCTTTCTAAATATGCCATCAAAGAAGATAAGGCCCTAGTTGAGTGACCTTTAATTTTCCCTGTAATAGATTTACCATGGCAGGAGTAACAGAAAAGAATGGCAGAGGACCACTATTGTGCAATAGTTTGCTTAGAGACAGGCTGACTTTTCTTAGTCCCCTTGTATAGGAGACAAACAGCTGTTCAGCATTCCTAAAGGGCTTTGTTCTTTCCTGAGACATCTCTGCATATCCCAGGTATGTAGAATCTTGTCTCCTTTGTTTTTGGATCAGGATGAGATGATCAGATGAAAGGAAGGGGGTCCCCTAAATGGGGCTTATCAGAGCAATAAGTCAGAAAAAAAAACTACTCGATCTTGTGAAGAGTAAAAAGACTTTCCTCTTTGGATGGCAGAAAAAGACAACATTCACTTCCTGTAACAGCTAAAGGCCTCCCTCTCATGATATGATCAGCCGGGCAGCTGTCACAGGAAGGGAGAGGGTAAGGGAGGGGAGTCGTAAGTTTCTGAAAGCTAGTCAGTACTTGGTCACCTTGACAGATAACCCAAAATTTCACTGAGGGAGTGGGAATGATGAACATCCAAAGTAGAGGACAAGCTGTAGTAGTCAAAGTGATACAATTAAAGGAAAAAAGAGGTGCCTTGCTTTTAGAATATGATGAAGTATGCCTAATAATAACATGTTGAAGAATTATGGAGGAGAAATACATAACAGATACCAATAATCAAATAAATACATTATGAACAGAAATGTGGTGATGGAAATAGTGGGCAGATAAAAATAGTTGTAGTCCAGAGTTTGAGAAAAGAAAAAAAGGCAGATGCAGTTATTTTGTGCATTTTTTTACTGGAGTAGTGCACCAATTAGATGACTGAGCACATACGTTTACCACAACTTGGATAACCATAGGTTAGAATGTTTTGTTAAAGTTTTAAAAGAATTGCTGGTTTCAAGTTGAATGTAATTGATTTATGATATTACATACAGGACTGATGCAATTTCTGTTTAAAAAGTGGGTATGAGAGAAGTTTATGAGGTCTTAACAAATAGTACTGAAGATAAGCTAAAAAGGAAATGGGTAAGAAGGTAAAGAAAAATATATCATAAAGAATTTGGGATTTGTTGATAATAAAATAGTTTGCGGACTGTATAAAAAGATAAAATCTTGTTAACATTAGCTGATACACAGTAACACATTATTTTACAGTATGTTTTATTTAAGAGTTTGGAAAAATATAATCTGAAAAATTAATATATAAAAGGGGATACATACCAATGTATTTGTGAATCCTACAGCAAAATAGTTACTAATGACTTTACAGAAAGAATTGCAAAAATAAAAAATGGAATAAAACAAGAATGTCCACTGGGGAACTTTTAAGATGGCTTCACATTGAATAATAGCTTAATTCTAACTCTCCCAGTGGGAAAACAGAAACTCAGCAGAGAAAGACAGTGGACTTGCATTTGTGGGTAAATTTCAGTAATTGGCTAGTAAGTGCACTACCTGGGTGCCAGGAAAAAAGAAAGAGGACCTGAAAGAAATTCAGCTACAAAAGGTGAGGAAAAAGCACTGACTGGGAAAAATACTGCAACTGTTCAGCAAAAAGCAGTGCAAACTCCAGATATAACTTACAGTAACCTGGAGGAAAGTATAAGACAATTGCACATGGACCTGATTAAATTAAACTAAACACTGATGGAGTATATCTACTCAAATAACAAAAGACTGGAAAAAATGGAATAAGATTTAAACAGATATTCAGATAAGGTGATAAAAATGCAAACATCAGAGGAAAATGAAGAAAAGGCTGGCTGAATATAAGACTTAGAGGACAGAGCACATAGGGAAAACCTGAGAATTTCTGCTGTACCAGAGAAGCTGTGAGGAGCAATCTGTATTCATTTTATGAAAGCACAAATAAACAACTGCATTGGTATTCCACAGCAGGAGGTGTTAACTGAAAGGGCACATCATGTTTATGCTCCAAATCTGGCTATGAGAAAGCAACCTAGACCTTTAATAGTAAACATACAACCCTACCAGCAGAAAGAGTTAATTCTGACAAAAATGAGGCAGAAGGACAAAGTCCTAAAAGTGGGAGGCAGCAGACTATTTCTGGAGAATGATTACTCATTGTACACCAGACAGAAGAGGAGTAAATTTATTCCACTATTCAGGGAATGTCAAGAAGCAGGCATATGATTCAAACTACTGTATCCCACTATCTTCAAAATATTCTTTCCTGGAAGGAGTACTTTCTAAGGAGGAAATACAAAGTTTGTCCAACAGAAAGTGAGGTGTGAAACAGGAGATTTCTTGCTCTTCTGGTAATAAAGCCACAGAGAAAGTGTGCCATTGAAACCTTTCGGAATGTTTCAATGGAAAATGCTTGAGATAAGGAAACAAGCACAAGAGTTGACTAGAAGAATAGAAAGTGCGTTGGAAATGAAGCAAAGACAGGATTTAGGAGATGGAAATGAACAGGAATGAAACCAGTTACTTGGAAACTGAAAAATGTGGGATTACTTTGTTAAATGTGTAGGGGACTCTAAAGCATAAGTCCTATTTCATGTCATTAATGTTTGAAAAAATACTTAGGAGAGGGGAAGAGCAGGGAGAAAGTTAACTGTACATAAAACAATTTTTTTCCTTAATAGTAATATTTTTAGAGTGCATGATTTTCTTTGCATGGTATAAAGTAACGTTTTCTTAGATATTTTTAAGTGTAATTGGGATACTAATGTAAACAGGTGCTGCTTTTCTCCCTTCTCCTGTCTTTCTCCTTGTTCAGTTTTATAAAATGTAGGCACTGCAATATAAAAAACAGACGAAATATTTGGCCAAAAGAGCATGACAAAAGAAAAAATATGTTTTTTTTCTCATTCCTGCATAGGGGAATGACTGGATTAAAGCACTTAGCTTGATCTAGTAACAAGTTTTAACAGAAAGCAAGTAAATGAAAAAGAACATTGAATAGTATAAAGCTTTTTTTAGCAAATAAATGTATGCTTAGTAGCAACTCTGTATCTGGTCCTCATGTCTCCATGGAGACAATCTGATAAAGAGAAATGGCTAGGAGATCATGTTTTCTGAAATATTTCACGTTTGCCATCTGGGAGAGCTATAAAGATAAGACAAAACCAGACAGCACTTAGTAGAAGCACAGGCTGTACCATGCCCCTTAGCATGGATAACCTTTCTTTTAGGTTAACCCACGTCTATGAGTGTGCCTGTCAGTTTGGGACACTTGTTCCTATTAGGAAGGTAAAACTTCAATATTTGAAGATGTACATAGTTTCGTGTGTTAAGAATTAAGTTAACAGGTTCAGGGGAATATTGGGGGTGTGTTTGCTTTTTTTGTTTGAGGGCTTTCAATAAAACAAAAAGTTTTATAAGATGTGATATAGGCTGAAATGGATATGACAAAAGACAACTGTATAAAAGATCAACCTGCCAAACAGTGTATGCATGCAACACAAAAGCTGGAGCTAGACACTTTACAAAAAAACTGTTACACATAAAGGGTGGGAATAATAACTTTTTTTAACACAATTATGCTTTCTGTAATGTATTTAAATGTCAGTGGTCTCAGAGATAAATACAAAAAAAAGAGTATTGAGTTATATTAAAAATCTAGTCTACAAATAGCTATGCAACAGGAGACACAATTGCATAGAACTGAACATATGAATTTGATAAAGAAACATTTTCAGGATGGTTATTCAGGGGAACACCTGGGACAAAAGAAAAGAAGAGCACTTATATTAATTGCAAGAGGAGCTACAATAGTGATAGAAGAGGATAAAAAAGATAATGGCAGATTTGTAGCACTAAGGGGCTACTGGAAAACTGCTATAATGGAGCTTAAGAAAATTCTGGGAGAAATAATCAGCTTTCAGCAAGGATTATTACTTATAGGTGGCGACTGGAATGTGATTTGCAGTAGTTAAGATGTGTCTGGGGGGCCCAGAAGGAAAAAAATAACAAAGGGGGTTTGATTTTTGAAGAAATTTATGAAAGTATTTGGCATTGAAGATGTGAATTCATTACTAGGAATTCAGAGTGAATTTACATATTATCCCCAAAATACAAAAACTGGGCTAGGCTAGACAGAATTGACATTTCACAGGAACATGTGCATTTAACTGTAAGTCTTGATACACACTCAAGAACTATTTCAGATCAAGTGCCAACATTAACTAAAATAAAACCACAGAGTACTGAAATAAAAATGAGACACTTGGGCTTTCCCACCTATCTGTTGAAAAGAGAGGAATTTAAGGAATGGGTAGTGGAGATTATTCAGGAACAACTAGGGAATATAATATATCTTCTGAAAATATAGCTAGTGAGTGGGATAAAATTAAAGTGGAGTTTAAATATAAGGCGGAAATAAAAGAAATGGAAATACTGTTACGAAGTAACAAAAATTCTTGGAATTCTTGGAATTGGAAGAATTCTTGTCTTGGAACACAAATACAAATGCCATAGTCAAGAAAGTGCACCAGAGATTGCACTTTTTAAGATGACTGAGGACAGCGAATCTCCCATTGGCAGTTCTCACTGCCTTCTACATTAGTACTATAGAAAGCTTCCTGATGAACAACCTCGTAGTATGGTATGGAAGCTGTTCTACCTCTGACCGCAAATCCCTCCAGAGAGTGGTGAAGACAGCCGAGAGGATAATTAAGACCACCTTACCACCTATCCAAAACTTGTACTTATTCAAATGTCTCAGCAGGGCCAGAGGAATAATTAAGGACTGCACTCACCCTGCGTACAGACTGTTCCTGCATCTATCATCTGGGAAGCACTTCCGAAGCATACGTTGCAGAACTATAAGATTCAGGAACAGCTTATTCCCTAATGTCACCAGGCTGCTGAACTCTAGTAACCACTACACTCCATGTTGCCCACCTGGGTCAGTAGAAACTGTCTCAAATTGTGCATTAACCTGGTTACTAGTCTCATCTAATACTTAATGCAATATTCACCATGACTGTAACTTATAGGCCATCTAGAGCAGTAAATATCTCTTCTTTCAGTGCAATACGTGTTGCAAATTCATAAATTAACCACAGTGCAATACTCTAAGGTCCATAGTCTAATACTTTAAGGTTCACAGTGCAATACTCAAATGTCTCTTTCTGTGCCATGATCAATGCAATGTCTTAACCTAGTACCTGTGCAATACTAAAGTGTCATGCAAGTAAGGGTTCACTTCAAAAAGTGTTAAAATGTGTTTCTAATTATGTGCAATATTAGTCTGTCTACCTGCATGTCCATGAAGTAATAGCTAGGTGTTATATGTGTAAATGTCTGTGAAAATAGTCTATACATTGTCTGCACATTGAGTCCGGAGACATGGAATTTTGTTTAGTTTTTGCACTTGTGCGATTTCTGAATGACAATAAAGTTTACTTTGACTTTCGAATTATTTAGAGGAACTGACAAATGTTAAAGCATTGCAGAATAGGGGGAATCTCACAAAACAAGAAGAGCAACTGGAGAATGCTAAACAGAAAATGAGGGATTACCTCGATAATATGCATGAGTTTAGAAAGACTGCTGTTAAGCAGCTGTTTTTTGATAATAACTCTAGAGCACAAAAACTTTTCAATACAATGACTCAGGCAACAGAAAGTAGAAAGGGCTGTCACCAGGCTTAGGAAGCTTATAACAAGGAAGATAACAAGAGATCCTGTAGAGGTATTAGAAATATTTTGGAAATTTTATGAAAGTTTGTATAATACAAGGAAATATGGACAACAAGAAAAGTAACAAATGGAAATGTTTACGGAAGAATTAAATATGTCAAGGTTAGAGGTAGATGAGGCTCAATTACTAACAGGATAGGAGGAGATGAAATAAAAATGGTGATGTATAACCAATCCACGGGAAAGTATAAATTAAAGTGGGTGGGTTCCACTCTGATAATTTCTGCTTGAGGAGTGGAACCAGGCAGGGGTGTCCTCTTTCCCCTTTGTCATATGCATTATATTTAGCACTACTGGCAAAGAAAGTAAGGGATTCAGAAATTCAAGGATATAATTGGTATGGTAGGCATGAAAAGCTGACTCTGTTTGCAGATGACATTATTTTATACCTGACAAAACTAGAAAAGGATATTTCAGTGTTGTGGAACATTTTGAGACAGTTTCAAACCTTTTGGGATAAAAAATTAATGAAGGTAAAACAAAGGCAAAAGCTCTAAATTATGTACCCATACACAAATTGGTTCAGCAATACCCATACTTATGCGGACATGATAAAATGACATACCTAGGAGTATGGATTCAAAAGATTCCAGTGTGGATAGATTATACATGATATATAATGTTTAGAACTACAATTGTGTCAACATGGTTTGTAATGTATAATGCTTACAGCTAAAATTGTGTCAATGTAGTTTGTTTTCATTCATATAAATGTAAGATTGCCTATGTCATATGTGATAACTTAATAAAGATGTTTCTTGTTTAAAAAAAAGATATAGCACATACAAAATCAAATACAATTGGACATTAGTAAGAAATGTGAAATACAATACAAAAGCATTAAGTAAAGCACTGAAGTAATGTAGTAACTATTCAGTACACAGTATGGTAGGCTGGAGTCCATCTATTATACAAACGTGTAAAGACAACATAAAGCAAAAACAGATTAGTAGAGCACACAGAATATTGCATGTTAGCTATAAGAATCAATCAGAGGAGGTTAGAAAGGATTGGGAAGAGGGATTGGATAAGCAATTCACAAAGAAACAATGGGGGCTATATGTATGCCTCTCAAACGTGCAACACAGTCTAGAAAATTTAGAATCTTTGCTTGACATGTTTACATACGTATTTTCATACCCCAAGTAGACTCCAAAGAATTTTCCCTCAGATAGACAGCAAATATTGGGAGGTGTGATGAGGAAGAAAGAGATAATCTGGAACATATTTTCTGGGAGTGTAATGAGTTGACGGACTTTAAAGATTCCCTGCAGACTGCTCTGTCAGAGACAATGGGTGAGCAAACCGGTGTAACTAAGGAAATGATTTTTTTGAGCTGTGATACAGAATTGCCTAGACATGGTAAGGCCTTGGTGAGTCTAATTATGGTGGCTGCCAAAAAAGCAATTACTAGAAAATGGACATCAAATTCTAAACCAGCTTTACTAGAAGTAGTGATTATAGTAAGAGAGATAAAACAAGTGGAATTGAGATCTTCAGAAAAAGGGTAGGAGCAAATTACACAATAAAAATGATAATTGTGGGAACAGTACATGCAGAGGAGGAACGGGGTTTAAAATAAGGCAAGATTTGAATGAGCTATGTAACGTTTGACTGACAATGACTGGATAGATTTTAAGTGATGCATAATGTTTGCAACTAAAATTATCAATATGGTGTGTGATGTATAATGTTTGCAACTAAAATTGTGTCAATATGGTTTGTTTTCATTTATATGTGTATGATTGCCTATGTCATGCGTGAAAATTTAATGAAGATGTTTCTTGTTTAAAAAAATGTAAAGCAAATGCAGAAACATCCATGGCTCTTAACATGCAGACATTGAAAATAATTACAAAGGCCCTTGAAAAGCAGGTACAGCCAAAAATCTGGAGATCTAGTTAGCATAACATTTGAATGCCAAATAGCACATAAGTCTTCCTGCTTCAAGTATGACAATGGGATACTTCTCAGAAATGTGTTTAAAAACCAGACAGTGCCAAAAATGATGGATAAATGTCAGCACATTATCAAAGAGACAACTTAAAGTCTGTATAGACTTTAACAAATTATTTTGCAACAGTCTACTTTACAAGGTCTATTATTATTATTTCTTCTGAAAAAGGGAGATGTAAGACATGTGACCTCTTTTTTTAAACTATTGGTGCCACTAGTACATTGCTTGTGTAATGTGTTTTTTGGTGTACTAGACAGCTTCAAAAATCACATATGATGAGGGGGATTTTGAAGTTTGTGTGAAGGAATATATCAAGCCAGAAAATGGGGATGTACCACCAAAAACAGATGCATAGTGAATGGATAAATAAGACCTGAAAATAGGAACATTCCTCAAAAATAGGGACTATTGAGAAATCTAGAAACATCACTTTAAAAATATATACTGCAGAAAGTGACAAATCTGTATATGGTGCATCTTTTTAGTGATTTTGTAGCAGTTGATGCTGAGGGGTTTGACAAAAGCAGAAAGTGGGAGGATCTGAGGATAAAAAGAAAGGAGGGAAAAAGAGAAGAAAGCTAGAAGTGGAAAGTTACATGTATGGACTGAGACGGTTGTAGCTCTTAGGAGTGATGGATCTGAGTAGGAGAAAATGGATGAAACAGTTAGAGGATGTTTATGTGATTCCCCCTTTTAGGTAGTATTTGCAGTGTGCTTGCGTGAATAAGTGTTTTTTAGGTCATGTTGGAATGTTTTTAAGGAGAGAATGGAGGTAATTTGTTTTGGGATGGCACTCCAAGGTTTAGGAGGGAGGACTGTGGAGGTTTATTTGGTGCAACTTAAATTAGTCTGTGGTATCTGCAGGGCTGGGTCTTCTTGCTAAAAAGGGGAAAATATTCAGACTGATGCATTTAAACATCAGCTTCTTTAAACTGGCTTAGGCAGATGATACTTCAGTTTAACATCTCATCTGAAGGGCATTACCTCAGTGCTGCAGCACCCTCTTTATGTTGCCCCACAGAAACAAGAATCCAAGTACCTGATGCAGGAGTAGAACTCACAGTCTTTCAATCTGGCTGGCATCAGAGGTGAATATGCCATCTGCCGAGCTGCTGTCACATTTATTCACTACATTGTGAAAATAGCTGCCTTTCATTCAAATCGTGGTCTGACCTTATCCTTTACTACCGGTTACATTTGAGAGAGTCTATAAATCTTTACTAAACCAAGAACTATAGACAGAGTATTAAAACCTGCAGTTAATAAAACTTGTGTGAGACCATTTTGTTCTAATTTAATACCAGTATTGTGGAATCACCTTGCTCCCCAATTTAGAATGAACATCTACATTAGATATTTCAGATTGCATTTTGAGACAGCTACGGTGTCCATGAAGTATCAAACCCAAGTACTGAAACAGTGTATGTAGCTGCTAGGCCTTGAGCAACAACACAAACTGGCAACTGCATGCCATACCTCTCACCCTCTTAGCACAAGAAATCTGGACAAAGCCTAAAATAATGGGGGGACAAAGGGCCAAAAATAGGGACAGATTTTAAATATGGCTCTTATAAGCTCAGGAAATAGCTAGAATAAAATGTTTTGTGTTAGCATGCATTTAATGAAGGATATGGAGTTTGAAACTCAAATTTATGCCATTATTCAGTGACTTTGTCAGTGATTTGGCAGAAAACTACAAATTTTAGGAGGAACAGACCAACAATATGAGGCAAAAATCTGAATATTCTACAAAAAGAAGGACATTTGAGAGGTATGTTGCATGCATCTTCTCCAGACTTTGAGGAATGAGGAACAGATGTCCAAGACTTAAAACATGGGGATTTCTAATGACATTTCTGATATCACAGCATCTCAGCCATGATCAAGGGACTTTAGTACACTTGTGTCTACTCTGCCTGGCATTATCCAGGCTTTCTTTAGTAAGAGGCCCAAGGACAGAACCAAAGAAGGGTTTCACTTGTGCCTCCTGTGTCATATAGCATCACCTTTTGATTCCGACCCATACTGAGTTGTAGTGGACTGTTTACTTTGTGGCACAAGAAATTGCAATGTCATCACTTGCATACAGTTTCCATTAATTGTGAATCCATTAATAAACACTCTACATCTCATAATGATGAGCCTTCCTGACACCAGCTCTGTACTTCTAGGAGATATTAGCATGTGCTGGTGTCCTGAAACGTATATGGAATTTTCCTCCTTACAAAACATAAATAAACTACTCCCAGTTCTGCACTAGTATAAATAACTATACTATATCCAGCCATTGCTAATGACAGTACATGTTATTGGACATTTGTAGGTGAACTCTCCTTAATCACCATACATCTCACCCTCAGTCCCCTACTGACTACTGCCCTCTCCTGCTAGAACCAGACCACTATCACCCTCCTATCTTTCTCTGGTTGTGCTTTTTCCACATCAGATTATAAACACCATTCCTCAGAGGGCTGTCTTACGGACTTGACTAGTTATTTTTCAAGAATGCTAGTACTGATTATGCACTTTTATTTCTTTTTAAACTCCTGTTGCCTTTACTAAACAAATACAGCAGACAGACATTTAGCTGAAGTAATCATAGCAACACTTTTTCCAGTTAATGAATTTTCCAGATATTTAAACTTAAATTATTTATGTTTAATCTATCAGTATCATTCAGGAAAATGTACCAATTTATGACTCAAAGATATTTGTTTAGTTATTCCTTTCCAGGGCAAGCCTTCAACAATGCAACATGTCTCTGTAGTGCCTATCTGTGACTGGCTACACAAAAAAAAACATGTCTCAAGCTGACTGCTAATTACAAAACTTCAGCCAACTGCTTATGTCGACAGTCTGTCTTATTAACTGAATGTTGGACAATAAACGCTCTATTTTACTTCCCTTCTCAGACTAGAATGATCAAAAGGTTGTCTTGCTTGGCTTTTCAGATCATTATAAACTTCAGAGAAGTTGCAGAACCAAAGCGGACTCAAATATAAAAACTTAGGTAATACGGATGATTACACATTCCACGTTAGTCTAAAAAAACTCATGTAAAACGCAAGTGAAAGACATCAAAGCCTTACATTTTTGAGAAAGACAATCATTTATGCTGAAAGGCCAAGAATATGCAGAAAGGAAGTAGTGTTCTTGGATGGGAAAAGTGCAAAATAATGCTGTTACTTTAAAATTTCAGAACTCAGATGTTAAGGTCTCCTTCACTTTGTGACCATTCTTTATCAAATCTTTGCATCTTCATTATATCCACATACCATAAACTCTTCTTCTTTTTCTGCTTTACTTCTTAATTTGAAATACTTTTATGCAGACATGCCCTCCTTTCACTTTCAGCAAGTTTCAACTGCATACTATGTAGATGTTCAGGGGCTACTGAGTGTTATGACCACTTATGCCTTACCAATATCTGACCTCAGACAGTACCTCTTTCTTTTAGGAGGGCCACATTAGTCAATCCCTAAGCAGTCGGTGGATACCCATCCAGTTATTTGGGTTATGTTTAAAGAAAGACTGAGTTGCACTGCTTAACATGCAAAGGGAAGTTTACTTCACAAGTTTGAGAAGTACTGGGGTATAAACCACTCACTCTACCACATTTAATTTACCAGCTGGCACAGATTTAGGTACCTGGTTCTAGTTCTGTTGGAGCCATTAGACTTGCAGAGATACAGGTAGTCCAGGACAATTGGGTCTGTAATGGTGGTAAGCAAGAAAAAGACCTCCCCTCAAAAGTATAAAACTCTGAATAAAGGGATATAGATTCTAGTCTCTCTTGATAGATCAGACACTTCAGACCTGTGATCTTTTTTTGTTAGGAACCTTTGGGATCTTTCTGATTGTTTGATACATCCAGAATGGGGCTTTGTACTTGATAATTTTTCTGATGAATGGTGAGTAGAATGGACTGATTAACTCTGTAGACTTTGATGATATTCCTTTCTTTGGTAATTAACTTTGATAACTGAAAGGATTTTCGGACAACCGTTGTCACATAAAGGTCAAAGTAGAGGGAATTATCAACTCAAGTTCCCAGGTCCTTCTACATTTTTGTTTTGAAGGAGTGTTTTGTTTATACAATATTATGAGGGGAAGGGTTGTCTACCAAAAGTGACAATACTATACTTTTTAGCATTTAGTTTGAGGCCTTCTTTATTCTGCCAATAGTTTACTGGGGAGAGTTCATTCTGAAGGGTTTGGGTGTCAGAGGGTGACTTAACAGCAATCCCCAGTTTGCAGTTGTCTGTAAATGTTGTTAACCAGAGGTCTTGGTTCTCATAGGGTCATAGCCTATATACTAGGCTAATGAGCACCAGGGCCTTTATAAGCCTAGCCACTCAACCCAACCCAATTGTGTCCCATTGTAACAAGTGTGTCTTAACTGAGGAGGGGTATGTCTGTTTGGAGGTTGCTTAAATAGTTGTATGTGGGGGTATGTTATTTAGGGAATACTTACTGTCGGCCTATGTCTATAAGGGACATTGTTTGATACATCCAAAATGGGGCTTTGTACTTGATAATTTTTCTTATGAATGGTGAGTAGAATGGACTGATTAACTCTTTAGACTTTGATGATATTGTTCCCAGCCCGGGGACACATTTATGATTATCTATCCAATGTTAGTTAGGGAATGTTTACTGTCAGTCACTAGCTTGGAGAGCTGAGAATTTCTCCTGTTCTCCTAAACCACTTCCATCGGGAATTCTCCAAAGCTATGTCATTTGGGCCCTTTTCATTCAGTACTTTACTAATTTACTCTCCATAAACCAGCATATATACATACATATGTAATCTAAACAATACATTATCAAATTATGTCTGAAAGCATCTTATGCTTCATTAAAGCCTGGAGACCATACCTCCTGTTTCTTCCTAGGCATATCATTAACCCATCTCATTTCCAAAGCACTGTTCATGAGCTTTGGAGAAAAGTAGCAGTCATTCATTTTCTTCCAAACAAGTAATATTTATACAATCAGCATCTTTAAACCACCCTCTCTCTCTCTCTCTCTCTCTCTTTTTTCTTCCTTGCCAACCAAGTTATTTGAAGCCACTGCCTTCTGTCAAAGTTAAAAGTACCCTAGTAAATATAGAATTGTCTTTAATCTCTAATGTGACTTTAGGGTATGGCACATTTCTGTATAGGTGGGAGTCAAGGAACTGGCTGTAGGCAACTTAGGAGTGCTTTTTAGACCACAGGAAAGCTTTCATCTCTGATTCTTGTGCTTCCAATATGAATTCTTGATATATGATCATCAACAAAATGTATGAGACTAGTTTTTCCATTGCCTCAGTAAATGTACCACAGAGAGTCCAGGTATCTCAGTCTTTATCCTATCCCAAACCACTTCCATCTGTGATTCTCCAAGGCTGTGTCATTTGGGCCCTTCTTGTTTAACGCTTTATTAATTTACTCTCCTTAGACTAATCAAGACTGGTGACTTACTTCAAGTAGATGAGGTTGCATTCTTTGGCTTAAAAAAACTCCTGTTATCTGTATTTACAACTAAGCTCTGTGATCTTGGCACAATTTCTACTTGAGTATAGGAGAAAATATTATCAGATTAACTACTCTAAAACAAAAAGCATGGCTGTTGGGAGTGTTCTTAAATTAAATCAGGCTTCATATCACCTTCTCACATGTCAGTAAGTATATCTTGCAATCTAGCTTGACTCAGTCCTCACCATCTCCTCCCATAAAGCCTCTTGAAGTGAATCTATCATATTAAATCACAGCTGCTTCCTCCTCTGTGAGTGTTTTCTACCTAGGGTAATAAGGGGATCTCAGTGTTCAGTTGATACCTTTCAGCCTCTTACCACAAGAAATCTGGACAAGGCTATAAAATAGTGCATGATAACTGTAGGAATCAGTTAGAGGAGGTTAGAAAGGATTGGGAAGAGAGATTGGATAAGCAACTCAAAAAGAAACAATGGGGGGGGGGGGGTATGTATGGCTCCCAAATATGCAACAAAGTTTAGAAAATTTAGGCTCTTTGCTTCGAAGTGTTTGCATAGGTGTTTTTAAACTCCAAGTAGACTCCAAAGAATTTTTCCTCAGGTAGACTGCAAATGTTGGCGATATGATGGGGAAGAAAGATATTATTCAGAACATTTTTTTGAGAGTGTAATGAGTTGGCAGACTTCAAAAATTCTATGCAGAGTACTCTGTCAGAATTACTGGTTGAACAAATTGGTGTAACTAAGGAAATTATTTTTTGCGCTGTGATACAAAATTGGAATTGCCTAGACATAATAAGTCCTTGCTGAGTTTAATTCTGGTAGCTGCCAAAAAAGCAATTACTAGAAAATGGAAATCAAAGTCTAAACCAACTGTATTAGAAATTGTGATTGTAGTAACATAGATAAAACAACTTGAAGTGGGATCTTTAAAAAAGGTTAGGAGCAAATTATACAGAAAAAATGGGAATTGTGTGAACAATATATGCAGAATAATGTTTTGGAGGAGGAATAAGGTTTAAGGGAAGGCAGGAATTGAATGAACTTTGTAATGTTTGACTGACAATGACTGGATAGATTATAAGTAGTGTATAATGTTTGCAACTGAAAATATGTCAATATGTTTTGTTTTTATTTATATAACTGTATGATGGCCCATGTCATAAGTGATAATTTAGTAACAATGTTTCTTGTTTAAAAAAAGAAAATGATAAAACAGTTATCAAATATCAAAAAAAAAGATCTGGAAGTGAAATGTTTAGAATAGGTTAGGAACAAATTACATACAGAAAATGGAAATTGTGGGAAGAATAAGAGATTTAAGGAAGGCAGGAACTGAGCTATTTATACAATGTTGGATTGATGATAGTTATACAAAAAGTGATGTATAATGTTTGTAACTAGGAACATGTTAATATGGTTTGTTTTATTTTGCATAAATGTATGTTTGCCAAGTCATAAGTGATAGTTCAATAAAGGTGTTAAATTAAAAAAAAAAAGAAACCTGGGCAAATCCTAAAATAAAGAATAAACAAACGCCCCAAAATAGGGACAGATTTTAATATTACTCTTAGAAACTTAGAAAGTTGTTACAGTAACATGATTTCTGTTAGCGTGTATTTTCTGAAGAACATGAAGTTTGAAACTCAAATATCTGTCCTTATTTTAGTGACTTCAATCCTCAGGGATTTTCCAGAAAACGACAAATTTTGTGAGGAACAGACCAAAAATATGGGGAAGAAATATGGACGTTCTGTGAAAATCTGAACAGCTGAGAGGTCTACTACCCTTTACTTGCTTCATGTATGCCTCTTCTAATATGTTATTGACTGGATTCCAGGGCATGGAGTTTATTTCTCTCAAATGTAATAATGTCAGATTATCATCTATTATTTGTTAAACCGATAAAATCCTAATAAATGACAGTCTCCCTGTGTACATTACAGGTAGGGAAAGTGAGTTTTGGTTTTCAAAAAATGAAATCCTATTTTCATGACACGAAATATGGGAATTATACCAGTGATTTTTAAGTGAAAATTCAAGTTATGATAGTGATTTAATTATAATTTTCTTCTGCAACTATATACATTGAAAATTAGAAACAAGTCCAAGCACAGAACAGACAATAAAGCAAGCCAATAATACTACTTACAATAAATATGACTAGAAAAAGAGCTTGTAGTGAATGAGTGATCAGTCTAAAATGCTAAAATCCTGTATTTGGCCAATAGTCAGATAGTCTAAATTCAGGATAGGTTGGACTGTCAATGTCCTTGGTTACAGGCATCAATGAACTCCAATAACCCAAAATGCCTTGTCATGTGCATTTGAAACCTACATGTTTAATCTGCATTGATGCAGCACTGTAATCATGAACCGATTTATTTACCTGTGACTGTTTTTGTGTATCATTATGTTTCTGTTCTATGCTACATATACCCAGATCATAACTGAAAATGATCTCATAGGATCAGCATTGTTGTTTAGTTAATACATAAAATAGAGATCTGTTTGGTTTGGGAAAGGAGTTGAGGTAACCTGATTAATACTACAATAGTTCCAGCAGGGTATCCAAGCAGAAAGTACCATGGATCCAGCATATACAAAAAAGGAGTTTTCATGTTAGCCTTTAGGTATTACATGTGTTCTCGTATGGAAATAAGGAACTACATGAAAAGAGACATGGAAGAGCTCTTGGATCATGTGACCCAGGCAGGTATGACCCTAGCCCTGAGTAGCATCCTGCCTTCGCCCAGAATGATACCACAGTATAAGGACAAGATGATTGACTTCAACAATTGGCTAAGCTTCTGGTGTCATACAAAGGGGATCCAGTATTTGTCTGCCTGGGAAGACATGATCAACAAACCACGATGCTTTGCCAGAGATGGTCTGCACCTGTCACCCCTGGGATTCAGGTTACTGGCTAAAGCTCTTGCCACCCCTATAGTGCCTTTTTTAGGCAAGGTTCAAAGGATAAAACCACCACTGTAACAGATACAAGCATGCAAAATCTGAAGTTAATGCTACTCAATGCTGGAAGTCTAAACCTCAAAATGCACACTCTCAAGGCACTCCTAAAAATGGAGAACATCGATATCTGTGCAGTGACTGAGACCTGATTCAAGGCTCCAGAGAGCAACCCTGCAATACCAGGCTATAATTCTTACCACACTTTTCGGCCACAAAACCAAGACCGAAACACTAAAGGTGGAGGAGTGTCCATATTCACCAAGGATATTCACACCTCCAGGGTAGTTGCCCAACACAACATATCTGAAATTCTCCAGGTGCAACTAACACTAGGTAAGACTGCAATCCAAACTGTAGCTTGCTTCAGATCCCCCACCATACCCCAAGATTCTCACTACACCTTCCTAAACATACTGGAAAATATTAAGATACAACCAAACACCCTAATACTGGGTGATTTCAACTACCCTGCCATTAATTGGGAAAACTACTCAGGTACCAACTCCTTTTCCCAACAGTTCTTGGAATTTATAAATTCCAATGCCCTGGATCAACTAATCCATTGTCCCACCAGGGGCTCCAATATCCTAGACCTGGTCATTACCAACATGGGAGACAGATGCTCCACACCAGTGGTCACCCCGTCATTGGTCAGGTCTGACCATAAGCAAATCACCCTTGACATCCATATCCCACCCCCACCCCCCAGTAAGGAAACCTCCTTAAAAAATTCTCCAAAGCCAACTTCATGCTACTGAAGACAGAAGTGACAAACTTCACAACACCCACACAGACGGGATCTGGAAGTTCGAATGCAGAATCCTACACTAAGGCACTGTACGAGCACATCCACTCTTGCATGAATCGTGCCATCCCAAATAGAACCAAGATGATCTTCTCCAAAAAATGGAAGCCAATCTGGTGGTCCCCTGCTATAAACAAACTATACAACAGAAGGAAGAAACTGTTGCAGAAAAGAGGAAAATCCCAGGATGCAAAAAACTCCCTCAACAGCCTCAGTAAGAAACTGAGATCCCTCATAAAATCCTCAAAAGCTAGTTATGAAAATAAAATTTGCAAGGACAACCACAAGGCATTCTATAGTTATGTCAATAATCTAAATGGCAATGCTCAGATCTGCTCTGAGCTACAACAGAATGGCATTAAATATACTGATCCCAAGGATATTGCCAATATCCTGGCAGATCGATTTAGTGCCAACTTCACCCCCTCTCACCCCCTAAAGGGCCCATCTCAATACCAAAAGATTGCCAAATTCCGATAATCACAGCCACACAGGTAGAAACAGCACTCTCCAAAGCTAAGAATACAGCATCCATGGGACCAGATGACATCCCAGGCTGTGTACTACATGAACTACAAAATGAACTGGCACCCCACCTAAGTGTCCTGTTCAATTATAGCCTCACCTCAATCTTCGTGTCCACTGAGTGGCGCACAGCTACAGTTATCCCACTCCACAAGGGAGGATCCACCTTGGATCCCGGGAACTACCGTCCCATCAGTCTGACAAGCGTGATCTGCAAGGGCATGGAAAGCATTATTATGAAACTTATAAACAAAGACATTGGCAACCTTCAAACACTGGACCCCACCCAGTTTGGGCTTGTGAAGGGCCGATCTTGTCTCCTGAATCTAATTGACTTCTTCAAATCAGTCTCCAGAGCTGTGGACGAGGGTAAGGCGGTCCACACAGCCTATCTGGACCTCGCCAAGGCCTTCGACACCATCCCCCAATCTGGAATCATAGATAAACTTACTAAGCTGGGTATAAATCCCTACCTCACTCGATGGGTTGCCAACTGGCTTACTGACAGAACCCAGACTGTAAAAGTAGCAGACTCTGAATCCAGCTCAAGATAAGTGACAAGTGGAGTACCTCAGGATTCAGTCCTGGGACCACTCTTGTTTGGCATCTACTTCTCTGAAGTACAAGCCAACACTAAGGGACTCTGGCTAACAAAGTTTGCAGATGACTGCAAACTGGGAGCCATTATAAAATCCCCAAATGATGTGGATATTCTACAAAAGGGCTTACAGAAACAGATGCCTGGTGCCAGAGCCATGGGCTCAAGCTTAATGCCAAGAAATGTATAGTTATCCTCTTTGAAAAAAAAATGTACCCATGAACTACCACATAGGTGGCAGGACACTAAACATCGAAAATGTGATGAGAGACTTAGGGACACAAGTGGACAGTTGTCTCACTTTCGATAACCACATCGCCACAACAGTCAGGAAATCCTTCTATGTGGCACACCTCATCACTAAGGGCTTTTCATCCAGTAAAAAATAGGTCATTGTCCCACTGTACTCATCCTTCATTAGACCCATTATAGAGTATAATGCCCCATTTGGTATGTACCTCACAAGACATCTGCAACAGCTGGAAAGGTCATAGAAATACCTCACTAAAAGAATCACAGGCCTAAAGCGGATGCCATATGCTGACCGTCTAAAAAAACTCCAGCTATACTCTGTGGCATATCATCTACTCAGAGGCGATCTCTGCTTATCATACAAGGCCATGTCAAACCCTGAGCTGTTGGACATGCTCCACTTAAAGAAATCCCAATCCCTCAAAGCCACACGCTCCAGGGATCTAAACCTTATCATCACAATGACAAAACATGCTGGAGGGATAGGTTCCTGACCCAGAGACTCCCCATACTCTGGAATAGACTGCCCATACATGTCAAGCAGAGCGCCTCATTGGCCTCTTCAAAAGGAACCTTGATGATTGGATGGGAGATAGGAAATTCACCCCGGGGATCATGTCAGTCACCCTGCTAGACAGGAGCCCAGAGAAGTAAATATTGTGGGAAGAAATTTCCAGGGAATTGTTATGGCTAGGCTTGCATAGGCCTTAGGGCCGATAGCCTAGTACCAACCTATGAACCTATGAACCTAAGTATTTGTACTACATGCTTGTTGCTGTTCTGTCATATATCTGAGTCCCCAAATAGGAACAGAATTTTGATAAACATGTGAATGACTGTATCCATGGCACTTTTTGTTGGTGAGGATAGAAATGAGTGAGGTCTATCACAGAAAAAGACAAGTAACAGGAAAGTGATGGTATGGATAAGGGCCAATTAAAAATAAAACAAAAGCAGAAACACTAACAAGCATTAAAGGAGCTTGTAGGTCAGAACTGTTTACAGTCCACAAAGTGTTCAACTGTTTAAGAATTTTGTCTGGAATACAGTATTATACAGACCTTGTTCTGTTAACCAAGTGTGATTGTGTATGAGTGTGTGTGTGTGTGTGTGTGTGTGTGTGTGTGTGTGTGTGTGTGTGTGTGTGTGTGTGGTACCAACCAGTCCCAGTGTCACCTTAAGGGCACAATATAATACAAAGATGAATAAAAGAGACAAAATAAAATTAGTAAATATTAAACAATAATTACAGTTTTAGATGGTCTCACTGGAGCTGTTATGCAGAAAATGCAGTCTACAGTCCAACCAAATGGACCAATTTGCTGGAAACCTGAACAGGCTGGGAAATTAAATGTTACCTTCACCTCCACATGTTGAATTTTCGGCATATCAAATTGCCATACAATTTTCCAAAAACTGTGTCATAACTATCCTGCTATAAGTACTTTTTTTTAATAAATAGTGTTTCCATCTCTCTATTTCTGAAAAAGAACATTTTACAATGTTTTTTGTCTGACGGAGGTGGTGGCTGGTGATTCTGTAACAGCAGCCCTTTAATGCTAGCTTGTGCTCTTTCTCTCTCTCTCTCTCTTTTTTTTTTGCAGAAACTGTATACAATCAGCAAGGGACAAGGCTCGTCAGACATTTCAAACCTCATACCCAAACATGCGATGTTTATTTCCTCCTATCGAGCACTGTTCATGGCTCTCTCTGTTTGTTTGTTTGTGTGCTATGGCAGCAGCTGAGGGTGGGGTATTCCTTGCATACAGGAAGCTGCTGGGAGGGTTTTCTTGACAAAGTAAGAGACAGCTACTAAGCACATGCAGAAAGAGAAAGCCAAAATGAGATCAATGCCCTGTTTAGAATTTTTATTTCCTGTTATTTCTTAATCAACATCATCACTAATATGTATACACATTAACATTTTACATAACTAGACAGATATGTCATTGTAAAACTGATGTAAAAACAGACTGTTGTACACAGATATCAAACCCATTTGTCAGAATAGCCCTAGAACACAATTCCTGTGTACAAGCACTTCAGTTTACATACTGAAGTGTGGCAGTTTGTATCAGGCTAATTGTGTTTTGCACTAGACTGAACTTGGCATCTTCTGTTACATGCCTTTATCTACAATATGCCACCACAGTTCTCTGGTTTCTAATAATGTGGCACCAGAGAACTGTGATGGCAATTATTAGATGCATCTATGCCACTAGATTTAAATGAGTACATCTCCATTAACAGTATCTTCTTCTTCTTTCAGCTTTTCCCGGTTAGGGGTCGCCACAGCGGATCACCTGTCCGCTCATGATTGGCAGTGGAGTTTTACAGTGTCAAGTTGCTAGCCCAGCGCCTAACCTTCCACAGAAGGCGCACACACATGCACACACTCACACCTAGGGCCAATTTAGAGTGTCCAATCCACCTACAGCATGTCTTTGGGATGTGGGAGGAAACCGGAGCACCCGGAGGAAACCCACACGCCCACAGGGAGGACATGCAGACTCCACACAGAAGGCACCCCAGCCGAGGATTGAACCAGAGAACCTCTTGCTGTGAGGCAGCAATGCTAACTACTGCACCACCGTGGCCGCCCACCTCCATTAACAGTATATTAAAATTAATTGCATAATTTTAGATAAAGGCACTGGCCCTTTAAAAGTTTTGGCTCCAAACTGATTTGAGTTTGATCAACTGACTATTCTTTCATATAAAAGTTTTAGTCATATGATTTTAAATATCTGAAGAAATCTCATATTTTTACCAAAAGAGACGAAAGCGCTTATCAATTTTACTGAATTTATTTTAATCTAGTTAATAAAGTACAGGATTTTAGCAGCCTAAAGCTATTTTTGTCAATCTCTACCTTAACCACAAGGACACTTGCCTGAGACTCTGGCCTTCGTGCTTTCCTCACTCCCTTCACAGGGTGTTGTTCCTCCTCTTTAACATTGCATTTGATGGCCTTCATTACATATAGCACAGCTCCCTTATGCCCTTCCCTCTCTGTCATTCTTAAACAGCCTATTGCCCAGAAACATCCATATCTCATCCTCTCTTGTCATTGACTCATGTTTCTGTGATGAAAGAATACCCACCCTCTCTTCTTACATCACTGCTTGTACAGCTCCCAACATCTTATGCAGTACGTGATATGATCACCACATTTAGAACAATAAAAAAAACTGTCAAAAGCTCTGTCTTTTGCCCCTTCCACTACTCACCCCTTTCAAGAAATAAACATGCAATGCTTATCTGTTAAAAATGTATCTTGCTAGTGACAGCCTTGAAGAACCTGTACATAACATGCTAAATGAAGATGAGCGAACACATAAACATTCTGTACATGCTAAAAGGTACTTTATAACATTCGTACCATTCTGCTTATTGATGTCTGATGAAACTGTAAAACTAGATGAGCACAGAGGTTGAAATTCAAAGAATTAAGGCAAGATGAAGCATGAATAAATGTATGTACTGTTTCTTGCAATGTGTATTTCACAATTTTCCTGAATTCAGTTTTTGTTCAATACTAGTACAATATAATAGTACAATACTATTTATACTGAACACATGCACAAAAAAGTAACTTCACCAGAGAACAAAGTTCAGTTGGAGAATGTATCTATTATTTTACCTTTATATACAAAAACTTAGACATTTTAGACTTTGAGTACTTGTTGAAATACAACACGAAAATGATTCTTTTTTACTCCTCCCAGGATGCTAGTTATAACCAACAAAAGATTGTTTTAACAATATAATTTAAAGGAAATCCAAGTGAAACAGTAAAAGGTTTGGGAAAATCTACTTCAGTAATGTGTTGACTTACAAATTGACTCAAAATACTTGACAACCACTCATCAAAACCTGATTTCCTGACTGTCAGAAAAAAATTTTGACAGGTGGCAGCCCTAGTGCATAGTAAAGGAATTCATCCATGCCCAAGTTAACCTTGTATGTTCCACTGCTGTGTTCTCTGCAGTTTTGAACCCCTAAGAAATACATTATTGCTTACCCTTCTGTTCTGCTTTTGTGAATCTCCTCCCCTTTCTACTTTAAATTTAAAGAACAATTATGGAGATGTACAAAGCTTTGAGTACTGCTGTCCTTTCTGAACTAAGATGGAGCCTGTTCCCATCTTACTGCTGGTTACCTACAGGTCACCATATCGTCCTACCCACCATGCTGTGCTACTTCCAGTTACTACACTCCTCAGTACTCTTCATTGGCAAGCTGCCTACTAGCACAGGTAACACTTTTGAGAATCCTGTCTCCATCCCCTAGCTTGGCATCCGTCCACTATGTCCATGCCTGTTACTAGCTCATCTGTTTCCTATGATATGTAACAACCATCCATCTTAGTGAGCGGTTTGGTCATCTGCTGTGTCTTACTAAGCTAAAGCCCTAAGATCATTCCATTCAGACTTGGTCTCATTGTCTTCCTTGCAACAACCTTAATCCTCTTACTTATTAAATCTTGAGTAACTAAAAGCCTTCTTTGTTTCCCCCCAACTGGACCTCTCCATTTGCATTATTTCCTGCCAGGTATTCTCACCCCTTCAACCTGCAGCCTTTCATACTTTAGCTGTATGATCCCAAGGCCTTCTCCCCGTCTGTACAGCCTGCTGCCCTCCCAGTGCTGTGTCAATCCCTTTCTCATCCATCCCTCCTGTATTTATCCTAAAAGGCCCTCACTAATTGCTGCTCCTGCCTCTGCTACATTATTCCTCTCGGTCTCATTCTGATGTTATTGCCTCCTCTGCTTCCACTTCCTTCTGTTGATACCTCATCATTTCTCTCCCCATAGTGCATTTCTGCCTGTGGCTCATAATCTTCTTAGCTAGACTCCATGAAATGCATAGTAACATCACTGATCCATACTCCCAAGTCATGCTTGTATGTTCCTTTGCTATGTTCTGTGTCAGTGTTTTAACCTTGCTAAGTTCTGTTCTGTTTTTGTGTCCATAGCACTTTGTTGCTGCTTTCCTCAGTCTTCTCCCCATAAACTCAGTCCTAACTCCCATTTCATACATTCTCAGTCCTAACTCCCATTTCCTACATTCTCAGTCCTAGCTCCCATTTCATACATTCTCAGTCCTAGCTCCCATTTCATACATTCTCAGTCCTAACTCCCATTTCCTACATTCTCAGTCCTAACTCCCATTTCATACATTCTCAGTCCTAGCTCCCATTTCATACATTCTCAATCCTAACTCCCATTTCCTACATTCTCAGTCCTAACTCCCATTTCATACATTCTCAATCCTAGCTCCCATTTCATGCATTCTCAGTCCTAGCTCCCATTTCATACATTCTCAATCCTAACTCCCATTTCCTACATTCTCAGTCCTAACTCCCATTTCATACATTCTCAGTCCTAACTCCCATTTCCTACATTCTCAGTCCTAGCTCCCATTTCCTACATTCTCAGTCCTAACTCCCATTTCATACATTCTCAGTCCTAGCTCCCATTTCCTACATTCTCAGTCCTAACTCCCATTTCATACATTCTCAGTCCTAGCTCCCATTTCATACATTCTCTGTCCTAGCTCCCATTTCCTACATTCTCAGTCCTAGCTCCCATTTCCTACATTCTCTGTCCTAGCTCCCATTTCATACATTCTCAGTCCTAACTCCCATTTCATACATTCTCAGTCCTAACTCCCATTTCATACATTCTCAGTCCTAGCTCCCATTTCCTACATTCTCAGTCCTAGCTCCCATTTCCTACATTCTCAGTCCTAACTCCCATTTCATACATTCTCAGTCCTAGCTCCCATTTCCTACATTCTCAGTCCTAACTCCCATTTCATACATTCTCAGTCCTAGCTCCCATTTCATACATTCTCTGTCCTAGCTCCCATTTCATATATTTCCAGTCCTAGCTCCCATTTCCTACATTCTCAGTCCTAGCTCCCATTTCCTACATTCTCAGTCCTAGCTCCCATTTCATACATTCTCAGTCCTAGCTCCCATTTCATACATTCTCAATCCTAGCTCCCATTTCATACATTCTCAGTCCTAGCTCCCATTTCCTACATTCTCTGTCCTAGCTCCCATTTCATACATTCTCAGTCCTAGCTCCCATTTCATACATTCTCAATCCTAGCTCCCATTTCATACATTCTCAGTCCTAGCTCCCATTTCCTACATTCTCAGTCCTACATTTTCTCTATGTGGATTTCCCCCGTACTGGTTCCTGAACTCTTTTTCTTCCAATACCCCAGTTGCCCCCCTTTGTCTACTTTGCTCCCCCAAGTCTGCTTTTGTATAAGTATTCCTTCTGTCATCCTGCTCCTTGTTGGTTCCACTGACCTCCAGACTTAGGTTTCATACTATCTTCTTAAACTCTGTTGCCTATGTCCTACTCTCCCTATCCTCCTATGGGTCCCTGAAACATACTGCTAGCCTCCAACTAGCAAAATGTACACACCTCTAATGCTCTCTCTTTCTTTAGCCTGTCATCTCCATAGTTTTATCTGCTGCCCAGGTTATAGCCTATTTGTGTAATTCAGGTGTAAATTCTCTTGCAGCCATAAATGTCTAGCAGACAGAAATGTTGTGAGTGCTTCTTTAACACTAAAGACTACCTTAAGATAACAATTGTTTGTGTATAATAAGTGTTAATGAGCTCAGCAGGTGGGACGCATAATCAAGGAAGGATTAGAATGGAGGCTAGAGTTTAGGTAAGACCACAACAGGGACAGGGTAGTAAGGTTATGGAGAAACTGCAGCAAGAAGTCACTCTTCAGAATAAAAATAAATGTTAAGGTACCGAAGTCTGTATGTTCCTTATTTTAAGGACAAGCCATACTAACCTCTCCACAACTTTGCATGTAATTAAATACCAAGCCAGACAGTTACACCCAAACTACTCTAAATAATAATATGAGAACAAAAAAATAAGGTTTGCTGTTCTATCTTAAAACTGCAGTGGTGAGGTTTTATGCCGCACGTCTCTTTTGCATGCCTACCTGCCCCTCCCAGGCGTACCATTAGGTCTGCAAGGGGGGGGATGGGTAGGTTATATAGAACCCCCCGCCCTGCTGGGATGCACAGATGTGCACAGTCTCTGGATGCCTAGGTTCCATGGCTGGCCCCAGCAACACCAAATTAAATCCTAGGGGCAAGGGGATAGTTGGCAGAATGATCCAGTGTAGACAGTTACTGGGGTGTGGGCCAGTACCAATGATGGAAGGAGGAGGGACAAAAAAATAGCATGCCAGATGGTTACACCCAAAGTACTCTAAGTAATAATATGAGAAAAAAATAAGGTTTGCTTTTCTATCTTAAAACAACAAAAAAATGAATAAGAATGACCAGAATTTTTTAAAATAAATTAGCACTTTCAATCATAATAACGCAGACTTTATCAGACTAACAGACTTATAAAAATACTAAAAAACATATAAGATGTAGAGATGTGGACATAATGCACTGGTTTTCTTGTATGTGTTCATGTTGTTTTAACATGTTAAGTTGGTTTTTACCTAATTGAATTATGTAGACCCGATCAGCTAGTTTTCCTCTTGCTTCTTTTATATTGGTTGCCTTTCTATTTCAATAGTTTCCTTCAGAAAGTTATAAAAGACAAACAGAACTTAGCAGCTATTATTATTCATTATTTATTTATTTGTTAACAATGTGACATGATCTTGAGACCCTTAAATGAACTTAGCAATTAAAACCAACGTGAAACAAAAATGCATTTCCTTGTTAGAGTCAGTGGATAAGACTCACTTTCCTTTAAGTTTGTTTACTTATTAAATGGTAAACTCATTAGTCAAAAGTGCCTCTCACTTCAGAGGTGGCTAACTGATTAAGTGCCTTGTTCATAGTTGCAGAGAAGACAATTAGAGGCTAGAGGGATCAAACCTAGAATTGCAGGATGATGCTATTTAGCAGGGTCTATATTAGATCACTGACCGCTTAAAACAGCAAATGGTGATTAATCGACCCTATGTAAGCGAAAGCTTAAAAATCTCGAACTGTCAGAACAGCAATTTTTTTCCTAGGGAAAAAAATCGCTGTTCCAAAACACATACACACAACGCAAGCACACCAAACAAACAACAATCCACACACATACACCTAAAATCTTACACCTAACCCTACACTAAACTATACACACACCACTAACTATCCACTTACCTTAACCCAAACCCTAACCCTAAGGTCCATCACTATCGCACACTCACCTCACCTGCTCCCTAACCCTAACTCACCTAACCCGCCCTAACCCTCACATCCACACAATCGCATACATACCTAACCCGCGCCCTAACCCTAACTCACCTAACCCACCTTAACCCTCACATCCACACAATCACACACTTACCTGAACCTGACCCGTAACTTTCCACCACAGTGCTGAAAATACCGAAGCAACAGAAACAGACAACCGAATTCCTTTCCCTATGAAAAAATTCGATTTTCTGTTGCTTCCATATTTTAAGCTGTCGCTGCATAGGGTTCGATATTAGAACATTCGAAGGCTTGAAACCTCGATGTTCTAATATAGACTCTATTTAGCAGCTTATATCCTTAACTAAGTTTAACTGTCAGATAACTACAGCAACAGTAGGCACATCTTCTGAATGAGCTAAAGAGAGCATTGCAATCTTGTTATGCATAACCTTGTTTACAACAGTGATGCAAACGTGCATCTCCATGCTTAACAGTAACAAATTCTTCAACTTTTTTTACATTTGTTTCTGGATCATGCAAAGAAGATAACTAATTTTCACTCTATTTACATTTCTTTATGGATTGTGTAATGGATATATACAGGTTTATTTTCTCACGTGTGCCACATAATTTTCTAATAAATAATTATCTTGTAAACATTTTTACCATTTTGTCCTTGAATGAAGGAAGGCTAAAATTTTATTCTTTGTAAATACAGATAATACTCCAAGAAAGTATACTTGGCTTGGAGATGTTATTCATCTACAGGTGGTAAGTAAACTGTTCAAAATAAGTGGCTACACATTGTTAAGCCTTAAGTAATTCTGTTATGCATTTTTTTAACTATTAAAACATTTATTAGAGAAAAAAGATTTAAACAAGAGTGTGTTAAATGGACAAATGCCATGGGAGAAAGGGGAAAAAAGGAAATATGTGCAAGAAAGAGAATCATAAAAAGGGTACAGATAATACCTTTGTATCCTTAGTCTTTGCTGTTTGAGCAACAATATCCCCATCCTAAGAGCAGCCATATCAGTAGAAAGTGCCAATACTTTTCCCCTCTAATTCAGCTTTGTCACATCACAGAGCTCAGCATGTCTAGAATTGAAAACAACCAGTAGTTCACGCCTGTTTTTTATTTATTTATTTATTTCAATGTAAGAAAGGTATATTTTGTCAGTGTAGCTCAGAAATGTTACTATTAATCAGTTTGGGAATCTTGGCTCCTGGGAAGATCTTCAGTGGTGTTTTTTTTATTTTTTGTAGTGATTTTTTTATCTGCCACCAGAACTTTGAACATAGCTGCATTGATTGTTTTCCCAACATTTGGGTACAATCAATATCTTCATGTTCTTTCTTGCTTGGGATTCAAAATTTTGCAATTTGATGGTCAGGTTATTTTACACAGAATGGGGTTAGTTTGTGTCTTCTGCTAGAATGTCCTTCTGCAACTACAAATTAACTTATGAAGTTAATTGAGCTATGCCTTGCAGTGTGCTGCATATGTCATTTTTTTAGGTGTTCCAGTTTGCTGTCTTATCTTTTGTGGTCTGGTGAATAAAAACTCCTATAACATGGTGACTGCCTTATACAGCATTCCGCTTCATCATAGTGCTGTTCTCTGACTGTCTTGTGGATCCCACTGGGTCTGCAGGGCCTTGACCAGTTTTTTGCTGCATGCTATATCCAGCCTCATCTTGATAACTGCTGCTTGTTTTTCCCTGAAGGTAGTCTTGGCTCTTTACTATGTAAATTTTGAAATGTTTGTTAAGGCTCCTTAATCTGCTGGCTTAACAAGCTTTTTGTTGTTCTATAAAGCTCCCATGTACAATGAACCAACAGTAGAAATTTTGTGTTTGGCTATATCAATTGGGCCACCACTTTGCAATAAGAAACAATATTTTTTCAGTGACTGGTATATTATTTTGCAACTTAGTTTGCTGCACGGTTTTAAGACTATGTACTAATAGACCTAGACACTGTTACAGTTATGAGTTTGATTCCCACAGCCTCCATTTGCACACTGTTTGACTCTAAGCAAGTCAACTTAGCATGACATTCATTCCGGGCTACTCCTTGAAAAAGGACTGCGTGTTTAAAGGACTTATCTGGTTAACAATTCTTTATTTATTTATTTGTGGACAAAAGGTTAAAGATGATAAATCCACATAGGGTGCAGTCACTTGCATTGTTGATGAGTTTGTGAGGTAGGTAACAAAGTAAGGCTTGAATTTTCAGAGTTTGCCACATCTTTTCTTTCCTTCCAAAAAATGTGATATGGGTATGAAATCTTGTAAATTTAGGGATGATTTATTCCTGGTTTGTAAGTTTAGGAATGATTCATTCCTGTCATATAAAACCATACAGAAAATTTGAGAATTAGGAGCAGCTAACTTGACGTTTGGATTATTGCAGTTTGTTTAGTAGCATTCCCAATTGTGGATTCAGTTTCTGCAGTATTAATATAGTATAGAAATGGTCCTGCAGCAATAAAACGTTTGTGCAGCATTTTACATAATTATGTATATATTGTTGAACAGTAGTATAGCTCTATTTCTTTAAGAACTGCATATCCCATAATGCACTGAGACTGGTGCAACAGATGTGCAGTTGGAGATGTGAGATGAAGCTGTAAATGCCTTGCTGCTATGCTGCCATTTTTGTATGTTACTAGACTTGTGATTGTGTACTTCAAATGCTGGTGTCCATTGCCATTCTTAACATCACTGAATAACATGACTAAATAACCACTGTGGTGTGTCACGACAAGCACAAACTTACAAAAAGCTACTTCCTTTAATAAAGCAACATTTACTAAATTCATCAAACCATATTGAATGGTTTAAATTTCAGAACTTCAGAATATTGCTGGAGGGGGTGGAACTACGATAGCATGCATACATCATGCTGAATCTGCCTGCATTGACTCTTACAGTTTTTAAGGTAGTTGTTAGGCTGCAAGTCATGTCTCCAAAGAGTGGCATAGATCTGATGGATATTCCTAATTTGCTGATATCTCACCAGCATCTCATGTTTTACTGGTTCCTATGTCATGTATAACAAAACAAACTGGATAGGTATCTCATTTGTGTCATTTGGTAACTGTAACAATATATGCAACAACAGAAAAAAGAAAGACTGCTTAACTTTCAAAAATTACCCTTGTCATATAAAAATTTCTAGAATAAATAAACTATAACAACTACTAAAACTATTTACTTATCAAATCTTTTGCTGCTTACTGTGATTTCAGCTTGATCATAAAAGCTTGAAGGAATAATAAGATACTCTTTGATTAGATCAGAAAATTCAAAAGAAAAGCATGTGACATGTTATCAATAAATGATGTGAGGCAGTTGTAGCCATGGCCGGTGGTTAAAGCAAAGGACCTGAAATCCACTGGGGTTTCCCTGTGCCAGTTTGAATCTTGCTGATTATGAATCTTTGTGGTGGCACAGTGGTGTTGCTGGCAGCATTGCGCTCTCACAGTAAGAGGATCTCCCATTTGATTCTCAGCTTGGGTGTCTTCTGTGTGGAGTCTGCATGTCCCCCCCATGTTCTTGTGGGTTTTCTCTGGGTGCTAAACGTTTTCTCCCACATTACAAAGACATGCAGTAGGTGGATTGGATACTCTAAACTGGTCATATATGTAACTGTGCATGTGTGTG
Source organism: Protopterus annectens (assembly GCF_019279795.1). NCBI lineage: Eukaryota > Metazoa > Chordata > Ceratodontiformes > Protopteridae > Protopterus > Protopterus annectens. The sequence goes on from NC_056739.1 coordinate 813,379,361, forward strand.
GGAGATATGGAAGAACAACTGTGGCAAGTCTAGTGAGAATATTGGCTCTAGATGATGATTATTGTTGATGTGACACCCCAATCCCATTTGCAAAAAATGGGAAAAGGGAGTTGTGACTAGATGGATGGAAATGAATTAATAACCATCATCCAGTTGCAGAACGTGGTGAATGTACTTCACAATAAGCAAAGTCATACATCAGCGTGCTGTCACAAATAACTTAAAAACAAATTCCAAGGAATAAAAAATAGAATATGATGTGGTTTCTTACAGAGAATCAAGAAAAAGCCACCTGAATCTTTATCAAGGATGCTAAACATAGAGTTAGTTTGTGAGCAACACATTCATTATCTACAAATACAGATTGCAACAGTACCAGTTCACAAAGTGGGGATCACATCCCATCCAAACATGCTTAGGCTGACTGGGCTCACCTTTATCCAGTGTAGAATCATGTAAATAGTCAAAAATGGAGTTTATTCAAAGTGAATAAGGCCCCCCCCTCTTCTAGATATGGAACTTTAAGTAAGCTTTTATTAAGTGAGGCTCTTGCCTTCTCAGTATTGTGATATAATTTAAAGAAATAACAGCAGCACGTCATAAATTGCTGGCATTGCTTATTATGATCTTGCTAAGGCATCTGACACTATTCCACATAGCAGAATAATTGACAAATTTAGAGTGTTAAAATTAGCCACCTGTATGTAATCAGAAAAATAGTGGTTAAGTAACAACACACAATAAATCAAACCAAGGTGGGCAATTACCTGACTATCTCAGTGGGGTTACCAAAGGTGTCTTACATAGTCCTGTACTCTATTTCTTTTCAGGCTATTCTTCAGAGGTATAAAAGTGGCAAAATGATCTGAATAATCAAGTTTATGACTGCAAACTGGATAACATAATTAGGCCAATAAAAAACAGCCATTTTCGAAGATGGACTACAAAAAAAAAAAAAAACGTTTTTTTTTGCAGTAGTAATGACAACAACTTTAAAGTCAATAAATGTAGTATTAAGAGTCTAGGTAAAAAAGACATAAACTGTGATTACAAAATAATTACCCAAATCATAAAAAATGACACCATCATTAAGGATCTACCTAGGATACTCGAAAACAGTTTAATATTTGACCAATGTGTATCTAACAAAGTCAGACAAATCATATTCTGTAACTAATCAAATTTAAAAAAGGCATTTATAGTCATCCCATTTAGAAGACTGTTCCACTTTATACCTTAATGGTCTGAACCATTACTAACTACAATGTAAGCAACCTGAAACAACTTGAAATGGTATGAGTTTTCCTTAATTGTAGAATTACAGGGTTGGAGAACATGAACTATCTGGGAAGGCTCCAAGAAGAGTCACAATGTTCTCTTTCTTACAGGACGTACAGGTGTCCCCTGCCCTGGTTTATAATGGAAAGCCTCACCAAATCAGTATGAAAGTTTATGCCTCTATTTCACTGCTATAAAAAAAAACAAAGCAGGGAACCTAATATTAAAAATAACACCAGTAATAAAAAAGACAGATACATTACTTAGCACTTTCACAGATTATGGAATAGTCTTCTCATTACAATCAATATATATTTATATATATATGTGTGTGTATGTGTATGTATGCATGTATGTATGTATGTAATAAGGGTTCCTATTACAAGACCGAAGACACATTCTTTTGAATGCGTCTTGGTCGAACTGAAAAGACTGAAAAGGCAGAATATTGCAGCGGCTTTTAACCGAATTCTTTTCCTGGGAAAGAATTTGCTTGGCCGCTTCGTTACTTTGCCGTTTTTGGCACTGTAGTGCAATCTCGGAGTTGGTATATTTAAGTAGGGGGGGTGTGGGTGGCACAGCCCCCACATTGGGGGGTGTGGAGGGCGAAGCCTCCCTTTTAATGTAATGTTTAAAGTGTTTTTTTTTTTTTGCTGTAACAGCGATTTTTTTCCCTTGGAAAAAATCTCTGTTCTGACAGTTCGACATTGTAAGCTTTCACTTACTTAGGGTCGATTAATCCCCGTTCGCTTTTTTAAGCATTTGGTGACGTAATATAGACCCATGTAATAAGGCATGAGGGCATATGAGTGGCACTCAGGGATGCTGTGACATTAATCCGATGGGGGATTGCCTTACAGTCCCTAGGTATGCGATAATATCTGTATCTTGTGCACCTCCAAGTCCCTTATTGTATTCATTAAAATTGGCTTCTGTATTCTTGCAGTTTCAATTTTACATTTAGTAGTTTATGTATGGTAATTATATGTTCTGTAGTGTATTTCAATGTAAACTAGTTTCTCCACCCAGTTTAACAATTGATATCAGGGTCATATAACTTTTTAACTGTGTGGAATTTTGGTATAAAATTTTCATGGTAGTCATTAAGGGAGTCTGCCAAACTTTGCATAGTCCAGGTTGTAAAAACCTGCAAACACCTGCTAACACTATGCAGCACCTCAGTTGAGTTTTGGCAGGTGAATGAGTCCAGATGAGATTTTCTTATCTGTAGCATTGTGTTTCACAAGTATGTATACAATTTCCACGTAACATAATCACAAAATATTTACAACAGTAAAAATTTGGGAGCATCTCCATGACCTGAAAGACATATATATGCAAGCAGTAATTCTCCTCCATCATTTTTCTTATATTATTTTAACTGAAGATAAACTTTCTTGCACCCTAAAAATATTTGCAAGTATGGTCATTTTGGTGGTTAATTGCAAAGAGCTTTAAAACATATATGTAAGCAGTAATCTAAAGTTTCCTGTATTCTGAGTTTACAAGCATGGTGTAATTACTTTCACAAGTAATGTCCTCTGTGAATACTCCTAGCTAAGCAGTAGCTTGTCTTCTATGGGGTTTGGAAACATATTGTAATTATCTCTG